>NW_016910610.1:465691-481386 GCF_001483705.2 Eufriesea mexicana
TAATAATAATAATAATAATAATAATAATAATACAATACTACTTTTGCGGATGGCTTCCCATGGACTGGAATGGGATAACATTTGTAAGATTCTTCTAAAAATTTTATTTTAATCTTATTAACAAAGGTAAAGGTGAAAAAGTTAAAAATGGTAACTCTGATAATACGAATTTTATTTATTCACAATATTAGTAGTAACAACGTTATCATAAAACAGGTCAATTATTATTATTATTTTCTGTTTAATAATTTAATTATTATTTTCTGTACAGCAGACATGAAGTATATTAAATATGGGTGATATTTATGATACTTATGAGGAATTGAAGTAAAAGATATTTGTAAACATAAAATGCTCACTTTCTTAATTTTGTAATTTTTCAACTTCACAAGCACTGAATCATGATTAATTAACGAAAATACGGAATCTATTCAAGCCATTAACCCTAATTTCTAAAGCCCACAGAATTACCAAATACGTGCAACAGAATATACAGCACTATTAATGCGATTAATATGATTAATATTTCATCCAGCTCTCTAAATCACTTCTTAACAGAATTTCATTCTATCCCGTCTTTTCACCTACATTTTCAATTTATATTCCCTCCCCACTCGCTTAATCACGTTCCCATTTTCGTCCATGCCTTTCCCCATTTACGACCAGCGATTTGCTCGAAACTAATTAACCCAAAACCAAAAAAAGCCACAAATATCTCTCCACTTCCTCGGGTAACCTAGAAACACTCTGAAACTCCCCATAGCGTAGCCAAACGCGACAAATTTATCATACTTGAAAGCCCATGTATAACCAACGATTGCCCAAGGAAAACGAATAGAATTACCCGATAAATTGGAAAAACTACCTAGCCCAGAGTCAACGCACGTAGAAAATGAAATCAAAGAGGAATGTCCGATCGTGGTTGTCTTAAATCCTAGAAACACGAGAACCTCATCGATCGAGAACTGTCTTCGAGTTAGCTACAATAAATCGCAGATATATTCGTACACTCCCAATCAAACAACAAGTGAAGAAGAAGGTACTTTACAGATCTCATTTTGTGATCAATACAGGGTGTCCCAAAAAATGTATACACACTTTAATACCTTATTCTTTCCAATTTATTTTTTCTTTTCTAGGTACAACCTATTTAAAATAGTGGCTGATTTTAGACTAGACTTTGAAAAACCTAAATATATTTTAAAGTGCTACCATAAGTGTGAAAACATACTGGAAGTGCAAAGATGGTTTAATTAAACAGTAAAATATATACTGTTTTTATAATCACGCAAAATGTGTATACATTTTTTTGGGGACACTCTGTATATACATGTACACGATAAAAATATAATTGTGAAATTTAATTAGTGCTCCTACACATTGGTACAACGAGTCGCATGTTATTCTTAAGAAAATCGCTATATATACCTACTTAGTGTCGCCTAGATAGATTGTAAATAAAAATAAGGAAGATCAAAGAGAAAATATTGATACACTTTTTTTTTCTAAATGAAGGAAATAAATAATTATTGTTCAAATTACAAGTACCAAGCGAGTACTCTTTGTTTATTTCATAAGTCCCAAAACTTTTGTGAACAGGAATATGTATCATGCTAATTAAATTTTCATATATAAGCAATTTAATTCTTAAGTAACAACTTAGTTGTAACTCGAATAGAAGTTAAAGTAAATTACAAAAGTACTTTTGTAATTCTCCTATAGCGAACCTTGAAACATCACTCTTCCTTTAGAACACGAATTTCAGAGTTTTGGTCAATAGGATTATGTGCCATAATTAGTTAATCTTTCTATTATGATATATTTCATCACAAAATAATAATTACTTGTAATGGAAGCAGAAATTAAATAAAATTGTCACAAAACGAATGTCACATAAGCATCTCTATATCGTAGATAGGGAGGTATTTGTCGCGTGTAGGAATCGCAAAAGTACTCTCGCAATCAC
The DNA here is from genome assembly GCF_001483705.2 of Eufriesea mexicana. NCBI lineage: Eukaryota > Metazoa > Arthropoda > Insecta > Hymenoptera > Apidae > Eufriesea > Eufriesea mexicana. The sequence continues at coordinate 467,658 of NW_016910610.1, forward strand.
AAAAGTACAATACATTTGCAATTCTTTTATAGCAAACCTTGAAACATCGTTCTCCCTTTATAATACGAATTTTAGAGTTTTGATCAATAGGATTACGTGGCATAAATTTAGTTAACCTTTCTGGTATCGTATATTTTATCACAAAAATATAATTACATCTAACGAAAGCAGAAATGAAATAAAATAGTCACAAAACTAGTGTCACAGAAGTATCTCATTATCGCAGATAAGGAAGTTATACATACATACATTCGCAATCACAAAAGTACATTATATTTGCAATTCTTTTATAGCAAACCTTGAAACATCACACTTCCTTTAGAATACGAATTTTAGAGTTTTGGTCAATAGGATTATGTGCCATAATTAGTTAATCTTTCTATTATCACACATTTCATCACAAAATAATAATTACTTCGAACGAAAGCAGAAATTAAATAAAATAGTCGCAAAACAAATTCCACAAAGGTATGTCTATATCGTAGATAAGAAGGTATTTATCATGTGTAGAAATCACAAAAGTACATTCGCAATCCTTCTATAGCAAACCTGGAACTATCACTCTTTCTTGACAACACGAATTTTAGAGCTTTGATCAATAGGAATACGTACCATAATTGTCTAACCTTTCTATTATCGCGTATTTTATTGCAAAATAATAAAGCAGAAATTAAATAAAATAATCACAAGACGAATGTCAAAAGTATCTCTACGTCATAAATAAGAAGGTATCATTTCGTATAGAAATCAAAATATTTGTGACTCTAGTCTACTAAGCTTTCACCATCGTCCGATATAATAGACATTCTCACTAATGAGTGTGTCAAAGTTACACGTATCTTAGAATCTTTATTCGCGGTGGGTAGGAATACCTCAATGACTCACGGCATCTCCATGGAAAATATCATCATGGAAAGTATTCTAAGAATCGATTACGAAGAGTTCAACGCACCAGCCTACGAGGTTTGCCCGCGAAATACAGCGGGAAACGTGGCAGAGTCCAGCGGACTACGATCGATTCGCGGATACCAGGCTGGCCTGGAGTCTGCTTGCCTCGAATTCGATCCTCCGTCTGAGCGATCCTCGGCTGAGGAACTTACACGCTGTATAGTTTGCAACTCCGGCTGCTCGCTTGTAATTTTTTCATTCTCTTCGACGACTACGTCGGGACACGATGCACGGGTGTTTCGTTCCAGTTTTATAGACTTATTTCGAGCCGCAGCCTGGGCTGACTTACAATTAGCCAGGGAGCTCGCGGTAGGATCATTCAAGCGAAACGGCAATGTTACCTCGCTGATAGTGGCTGTTCCAAGTTTTTACGAGTGAAAATAGAGTGGAAACTTTCCGTCGAAATTTTCAGTTTACCTGGGTGCTTGCTGAGACTGGTTAGGGGAGGATGATGGCCTAGTCTATTATCTGTGTACTTAGACAGTGTTTATATCTAGATGACATGAATCGGGTTGGGATTGATGATACGTTCAGAACTTGCTTTCTTAATTAGAATTAACTGTTATGTACTTTTTCTCTAGTTAATGTGGATAGAAATGGACACTAATATCTTCTGCGTTTTTTGATACGTTGACTGCCAACTATGAGATATCTCGTAGGTTGTCTACTTGCCCAGGATGCCTACTACGAGTTATCTCGTCCCTTTATTTGCTGTATATTTACGAGGAAACCCGTAGTATAACCATAGAAAAATATGAATAGATGGCATCAGGAAAGGGAAGAAAAAATCAGGCTTGACTTAAATGAACAGAAAATATAATTATACAAAGTTCATTCAAAAAGAAAAAGTTTATACAGCTTTATTCATGCAGAATAATATTTTTATGGTTTGTGATCATTTTTAAAACAATCTTGCACGCCAGCTACGAGATAACTCGTAACATGTTTCTTTTTCGTAAAAAGAGCACGGTGCAAAAATTCGCTCATAACCTCAACAGGCACCAATATCTTACTGGTTAATTAACCCTTTGCGCTCAAGGGGGCGTCCTTCAGTCGCCATTTGATAAAATTTCGAAGCTCGATATTCATTAATATGTCAAATTTCAGATAATGTAACTGTGTGCGAGGTATCGAAATCAAATAATTCTACGTGTTAATTATCATACGACTTCTTATTCGCTGCTCAGAAAAATATTGTCAGCTTCGTAACAAAAAATCTTTGAACTCCTATTCTTCTTTAGCCAAAAGATCGTCAAGTGCAAAGGGTTAACATCGATCTTTAGAATCTGATAAAATGGCGACTGAGAGTTGCTTCTCGTGTGCAAGGGGTTAATAGACTGATATAAATAAAATGATAGATAAATCAATTCGAGAAATAAATAAATAAAATATTTAAAATTATTAATAAAAATAGTTAATCAACGTGATGAATTTCTTCTCTTATATCCGAAATTGGATTAGGTTTAGGTTAGGTATCTGTGAGCAGGAAAATGGTGGTCGTTTGAGGGTCGTTTTTCTCGCATAATATTGCAAAATTTAATTAAATTTAAATTTCCAAATGAGATAATAAAAAATTGAAAAAACACGTGCTCGTAACAGTTATTTTTGTTTTACATTATTCAGGTTTGTGGATAGAAATGGACACCAATATCTTCTACGTTTTTTAACAGTTAACGCATTAATATATTTAGATAAAAATATCTAAATAATGAAAACAACTCGTAATAAACTATTTTAAACAAAAAATTGACTGATACTTTCTAGAAAATTCTTCTCTCTCTCTCTCTCTCTCTCTCTCTCACTCTCACTCTTATTAACCGTTACATACCCATGTTTCCTCTGACGATTCTCACATAACTGTTTTATTTTGGCGCATTCTTCTAAACATTTTTCAAACATCCATTCATACTAGACTGCACTCGCACATATTATATTTATATCATCGCAAATGAGTTTCAATTTCAATTTATTCAACCTCATTTGCATTCACACATATAAAACCAACACTTACAAATAAATTTTCGTATTGCTGAATTATCAGAATCATAAGTTACAGAATTCAGAGATTCTTCGTTCAAAATGGAGAACTATTTTTGTAGTTTCTTTGTTCTGAAACTGTTTACTCGTTGAAAGAACTGTCTAAGTGTAGAAAGAAAGATATTAGAAAATTTGGGAAGGTTAATTTAAAATTGAATTCATTTATTATTGATTTTTAAGAATTAATTTATTACTATAGATCGCGAAACCAAACTGGTGAACTTTGCAATGCGGGGTAAATACGGTTCGCGATGAGAATTGTATTAAATCATGAAATTCCATTCGAAATTGATGTTTTGCAACGATGCATGTATAAATGAAGCATTTCGACGATGTAATTACATCAATTGGGAAAAATGGTACAAAAAGATTAATGCTATGCGTTCTAATTCGTAAACGAGAATGCATCGTGACATCTTCCTCCAGTGAATACATAAATTCGCGCGTCCGCGTGCAATCCGTTTTACATTTTTCATACATGTCTCGTGAAATATTGTAAAATAAACACGCATCAACAGCCGTTAACAAATGCTGCTCGAATGTACGTTTTGTCGTATCGAAGTTTTGTCGTAATAAACGTTCATCTCTTTAGATGAAATTGTACATATTTATTACAGATGGAAACGCTAGGTTTCTATATAACATGTATAATATGCATTAATTAGAATATCAATTACTTAATATTTTATATTTAATATTTGATTTATTTAACGGAAGTTTAATAAATGCTTGTTTCTCATTTAGACTTGAATATTCCTAATTATTATTATTAGAAAATTTATTTTTAAATAATATATTTTATTAATGCGAAACGTAATACACCATCGTATAAATTGTCATAATAATATCAACATCATCACCAGATTCGTCATGCTAATATATTCGTCGTCACATTATCATCATTATCATATACGTCACCGTGGTATCATCGTCGTCATCGTAATCGTCATAATAATATTTATCATCGTGGTATCATTATCGTCATTGTAATCGTCATAATAATATTTATCATCATAGCCTGAGCATCATAATTATGATCATAATCATCGTCATTGATATAACCATCATTGTCCTATTCGTCTTCACGATGCCATCATCGTCATCATAGTCATTAATCTACTAATGGTCAGTATTTATCATCGTAGTACCATTATCATTATCATAATGTCATCGGCATTGGCATAACCATCAACGTAATATTCGTCATAATTGTATCATCCTCGTCGTAATTGTCATTATCAAATTCGTTGTCATGGCACTATCATCGTGATCATAGTCATAAACCTATTAATCATCGATATTTGTCATTGTAGTACCATTATCATTATCGTAATATCATCAGCATTGGCATAACCATCAACATCATATTCGTCATCATTGTATCCTCATCTTTATCATATTTATTATCATTATCATTATATTCATTGTATTATATCATTACCATTATCATTACATTCGTTATATTATATCATTACCATTATATTCATTATCACAATCATGATCATATCTATTATCATTGCCATTATATTCATTATCATAATAGTTATGATCATAGTACTATCATCGTTATCATAACCATGATCATATCTATTATCATTATCATTATATTCATTATTATAATAGTTATGATCGCAGTACTATCATCATTATCATAATCATGATGATATCATCACAACCATCATCGTCTTATTCGTCATCATAATATCATCATGAAAATAAATTTGTTTGTATCTGTACCATTACAATCATTATTATTGCTTTCGTATACTTAACGTGCACACGTGTAGGTACACACTACTACACTTCCAGTATCAATGTTCCATGAACTCGAGAATATCGCGAAACGAAAGACAGAAATTTTGCAACCGCATTTAACAATGATCCATCATAAACGTTGAAACAACTTGCAGAACATTTAAATATTCATTATACAATCATGCCAGGACCATTGCACACAATGGAAAAAATGCAAAATGAAGGAAAATAGGTTCTGCACGAACCAACTATTACAATGCAATATTACCCAGAGATTGAACACTTGTGTTCACATGTTTACGAAACAGAGACACGAAACCTGTTATGGCAACTCGTTCGAAACGAAAAATTGATTTATCATAAATACTCGTAAAAATACTCGTAAAAATTTGTTGTCAAAGAGAAATGTCTATAAACGGAAGATAGGTAATAAGCTCATAAACTCGATTTTTCTGGGACTATTTAGTACCAGAAAAATTGGATAATCGATAGACTAAAATTGTGACTGGGTTTCACGTGGACGCTGATAATTTATTGCACGTTTATTTTCCTGAGGATCTTCCAATCTGATGTATATAATATACACAGCTATTAATAATTATTAAAATAGTATGACAAAAATAAACATAATTATATTTCTACCTCGGTAAAAATAAAAATTACTTTTGACAAAAGCTACTGCATATTTGTTATATAAGTCTAAAGATCCAAGATTTGTTATATATACCGTTATATATTTGTTATATATTTTGCATATTTGTCATATAAGTCTAAAGATCCAATATTTATTATATATACTGTTATATAATTGTTATATAAGTCTAAAGATCCAATAATTTTGACTAATCTAATAGTACTAGAGTTAAAATTAGCAGCTGCGCTTTATTTTCCTAAGGATCTTCCAATCTGATGTATATAATATACACAGCTATTAATAATTATTAAAATAGTATGACAAGAATAAATATACCTACCTCGGTAAAAATAAAAATTACTTTTGATAAAAGCTTCCGCATATTTGTTATATTAGTCTAAAGATCCAATATTTGTTATATATTTTGCATATTTGTCATATAAGTCTAAAGATCCAATATTTATTATATATACTGTTATATATTTGTTATATAAGTCTAAAGATCCAATAATTTTGACTAATCTAATAGTACTAGAGTTAAAATTAGCAGCTGCGCTTTATTTTCCTAAGGATCTTCCAATCTAATATATATAATATACACAGCTATTAATAATTATTAAAATAGTATGACAAAAATAAACATAATTATATTTCTACCTCGGTAAAAATAAAAATTACTTTTGACAAAAGCTTCTGCATATTTGTCATATAAGTCTAAAGATCCAATATTTGTCATATATACTGTTCTATATTTGTTATATACACTGCATATTTGTTATATAAGACTAAAGATCCAATAATTTTAATTAATCTAGTAGTACTAGAGTTAAAATTAGCAGCTTCGCTTTATTTTCCTAAGGATCTTCCAATCTGATGTATATAATATACACGGCTATTAATAATTATTAAAATAGTATGATAAAAATAAACATAATTATATTTCTACCTCGGTAAAAATAAAAATTACTTTTGATAAAAGCTTCTGCATATTTGTTATATAAGTCTAAAGATTCAATATTTGTCATATATACTGTTCTATATTTGTTATATACACTGCATATTTGTTATATAAGTCTAAAGATCCAATAATTTTAATTAATTTAGTAGTATTAGTGTTAAAATTAGTAGCTTCGCTTTATTACTTTATAAAAATGAAAAATGTTAAAGAATTAATCATTATCATAATCATGATGATATCATCACAACCATCATCGTCTTATTCGTCATCATAATATCATCATGAAAATAAATTTGTTTGTATCTGTACCATTACAATCATTATTATTGCTTTCGTATACTTAACGTGCACACGTGTAGGTACACACTACTACACTTCCAGTATCAATGTTCCATGAACTCGAGAATATCGCGAAACGAAAGACAGAAATTTTGCAACCGCATTTAACAATGATCCATCATAAACGTTGAAACAACTTGCAGAACATTTAAATATTCATTATACAATCATGCCAGGACCATTGCACACAATGGAAAAAATGCAAAATGAAGGAAAATAGGTTCTGCACGAACCAACTATTACAATGCAATATTACCCAGAGATTGAACACTTGTGTTCACATGTTTACGAAACAGAGACACGAAACCTGTTATGGCAACTCGTTCGAAACGAAAAATTGATTTATCATAAATACTCGTAAAAATACTCGTAAAAATTTGTTGTCAAAGAGAAATGTCTATAAACGGAAGATAGGTAATAAGCTCATAAACTCGATTTTTCTGGGACTATTTAGTACCAGAAAAATTGGATAATCGATAGACTAAAATTGTGACTGGGTTTCACGTGGACGCTGATAATTTATTGCACGTTTATTTTCCTGAGGATCTTCCAATCTGATGTATATAATATACACAGCTATTAATAATTATTAAAATAGTATGACAAAAATAAACATAATTATATTTCTACCTCGGTAAAAATAAAAATTACTTTTGACAAAAGCTACTGCATATTTGTTATATAAGTCTAAAGATCCAAGATTTGTTATATATACCGTTATATATTTGTTATATATTTTGCATATTTGTCATATAAGTCTAAAGATCCAATATTTATTATATATACTGTTATATAATTGTTATATAAGTCTAAAGATCCAATAATTTTGACTAATCTAATAGTACTAGAGTTAAAATTAGCAGCTGCGCTTTATTTTCCTAAGGATCTTCCAATCTGATGTATATAATATACACAGCTATTAATAATTATTAAAATAGTATGACAAGAATAAATATACCTACCTCGGTAAAAATAAAAATTACTTTTGATAAAAGCTTCCGCATATTTGTTATATTAGTCTAAAGATCCAATATTTGTTATATATTTTGCATATTTGTCATATAAGTCTAAAGATCCAATATTTATTATATATACTGTTATATATTTGTTATATAAGTCTAAAGATCCAATAATTTTGACTAATCTAATAGTACTAGAGTTAAAATTAGCAGTTGCGCTTTATTTTCCTAAGGATCTTCCAATCTAATATATATAATATACACAGCTATTAATAATTATTAAAATAGTATGACAAAAATAAACATAATTATATTTCTACCTCGGTAAAAATAAAAATTACTTTTGACAAAAGCTTCTGCATATTTGTCATATAAGTCTAAAGATCCAATATTTGTCATATATACTGTTCTATATTTGTTATATACACTGCATATTTGTTATATAAGACTAAAGATCCAATAATTTTAATTAATCTAGTAGTACTAGAGTTAAAATTAGCAGCTTCGCTTTATTTTCCTAAGGATCTTCCAATCTGATGTATATAATATACACGGCTATTAATAATTATTAAAATAGTATGATAAAAATAAACATAATTATATTTCTACCTCGGTAAAAATAAAAATTACTTTTGATAAAAGCTTCTGCATATTTGTTATATAAGTCTAAAGATTCAATATTTGTCATATATACTGTTCTATATTTGTTATATACACTGCATATTTGTTATATAAGTCTAAAGATCCAATAATTTTAATTAATTTAGTAGTATTAGTGTTAAAATTAGTAGCTTCGCTTTATTACTTTATAAAAATGAAAAATGTTAAAGAATTCAAATCGAACTATATTTTAGAACGTTTGAAGGACTCCGAATATTATACTTCCATACAATATACAACCAGAACAAGCAATTACGAAAATGCAGTAACGGAGGATAATTAATAGATAAATGAATGAAAAATGGTACTCGGAGAAAACAGACATTTTTTAAGGAACGTGGGAGTTGATCTCTTGCATAATAACGTAAGCTGCACGCTGCAAAGTCAACGAAAGAAACGATCATAAATTTGAGCTGGAAAGTTTTACCTCTCGTGGTTTATCAGACTTGGCATCCACAAGCTGTCAGGACAGACTATTCAGGACAATGGGACGTTTGTTAAAGGACAAGCACTTTACAAAGTACGACGACGTGCCAAAATACGTCTCTGAGTTCGCAACGAAATCCGGATGGAATTCAGAAATTACTCGAGAAATAGCCGAAACTGATTAAAAATCATTTTAAAAAATGTCAGCTACTATACAACACTGTAATTAAAAATATTTCGTGATATTATAAAATATCAATGAAAGTAATTAATAAATGTGTCATATATCGACGTTAATAAAATTCTTCTAGCTGACTGACAGCTAATTTAATTTTTGAAAAGATTCGCTGCCAGTAATTATAGCCATTACATACTATTGTCATTGTGTGGTAAAAAGGAGAGCAAGACATTTCCAATATTATTTATCATATTTGTTGCATTGTTATTCACCATTTCCTACAGTAACATAACAAGTTTAAAAGTAGAAAAGACAGAAGACAGAAGAAAATTTGATTACATAAAATGGACATTCAAAAGTACCATACCTTGTATGCAGATCGCAAGACAGCTGGTTAAAAATACCGTCATATATCGAAATTAATAAACGTAATAATAAAATTCTTCCACTGACAACTAATTTAATTTTTGAAAAGTTTCGCTGTCAGTAATTATAGCCATTGCATACTATTGTCATCGTGTGAAAAAGGAAAGCAAGACATTTCCAATATTATTTATCATATTTGTTGCATTATTATTCACCATTCCCTATAGCAACATTTGTCAAGTTTGAGAGAAGAGGAAATAAAAGACAGAAGAAAATTTGGTTACATAAAATGGACATTCAAGAGCACCATACCCTGTTGTAAGATCGCAAGACAAAAATCAATAAAAGCACCCAGTAGTTTTGACTTTTAATTTCCAAACGCACCTCAGTGAGATGCGTCTCTAACCCAGGTATTTTACCACGAAAACAAAATTCCCTAAAACGGGATTTTTCCATTCCGATGTTCTGTCAAGTGACTAGCTGAAACAGTCATTGATCGCGTAGGTAAACGCATAATGTAAGCGGTGTTCAATTAATACTCGAGCATCGTAATAAGCCGAATTCCTGGAAAGGGGGACGAGGTATCGAAGAGCGGGAAAGGTTAACGATTTCACGGTGAGCGTGGATCGAAAGGCAAATCTGGAAAGAATGCGGTCCGTTTGACGAGAGGGAGAAACGGTTGGGGAAATGAAGCCTCTCGAGGCGGCGGCCGCAGCGCGGCGCTGCGGTCGCGTCGACCTCGAGGCCCAGTCGCGAAGTAAAGCAGGAGCGGGTTAAGCCAGCCCGGAGTGGAGGTATTGTCGGCCCCGCAAAATACCTACAATCGATAGCGTTCGAGTTCGATCCTCGACCACGGTCGGCGAGTCAAAGCGGCTTGCAACGGCAAAGGATGCGTGGAATGCAATGGGCGCGCCGCGGGGTGTTGTTCTCTCCTTCACCCTCTGTCTCTCCTGTCTCTCCTGTCTCTCTTCCCTCGTACCCTCTTTCCTCCTCCTGTCTCCTCTGCCTCTTCCCTTTCCACGCTTCTTCCTTCGATTCTTCTGCTCCTTCTTCTTCTTCTTCTTCTTCTCTGTTTCGCAGTGTCTCGTATCTCGTCCCATACCTCTCTGCTCTTCCCCCTCTCTCGCTCCTCTCGCAGCCGGGCCAAAAGGGTCTGCTTGGATATTAGAGACGCGACTATGTTTCGCGTTTTTTGCCGAATAAATGTTGTGCTCCGATGCTGTTAGAAAATGAAAATCGGCTCGGTTTGCTTGTACCCGGGATGGGATGAACGTCCGGAATGGGTTCGATTTCGTTTTTCTAGCCAGCTGAATGCTGCCACAGTGCACCCGTGAGGGGTTTAATGGAAAGGCAATTTTGCTGGGATAATTCGTGTATTCTGCGAATTGCGTGTTCATATGCTGCGTGTTTTTGTTTGCCAAGTTTGCGCTTGATTTGTTGGCTTCAGGGATATTCGTTGTTTTAGAAATGAGATACCGGAACGTGGTCGTGAAGCAGAATACAGGCCACAAAATTGTTTGCGTTTTGAATATCAGGTAGAATGATCGTATGTTTTGTTTCTGGGTAGTTCAGTAGATTTGTATGATGGAAATAAGGAAAGGTACTGTGATGTTTGAAGAATTATACGTTTAACCCTTTGCACTAAGAAAAATTATTTTTCTTTCGTATTTTTGTTTTCTTGTTCGGTAAACAGTGAAGAACTGTAGAATATAACTCGACATAGGAGTGCAAAGGGTTTATCCTTTGCACTCGACGATTTTTTGGCTAAAGAAGAGTAGGAGTTGGAAGATTTTCTGATATAAAGTCGACGATATCTTTTTGAGCAGTAAATAGAGAATAGTATAATAATTGATACCTCGCACACCGTTACATTATCTTAAATTTCACATATTAATTAACCACGTGAAATTCGCAGAGTATAATAATTGATACCTCGCACACCGTTACATTATCTTAAATTTCACTTATTAATTAACCACGAGAAATTCGCAGAGTGTGTTACAACGGTCCAGTGTTTCTGTGACAATTGCCCGACGACGTGTCTACCACGTCGCTGACGATTCTGCCACAAAAGCATCCTATTACTTTATATTAATATACTTACATATTGCACGAAATTTATTTTATTATTCACTTAAATTAATAATAGTATGATTTATTGGAATCTTAATTCCTTTAATTTCAATAATAGCAGCTTTTATAGGTTATGTATTACCTTGAGGACAAATATCTTTTTGAGGAGCAATAGTTACTACTAATTTATTACCAGCTATTCCATGTATTGGACAATTATTAGTTGAATAAATTTGAGGAGGATTTTCAATTAATAATGCAACTTTAAATCGATTTTTTTCATTACATTTTATTTTAACTTTAATTGTTGTAATATTAGTTTTAATTCATTTAATTGTTTTACATTTTTATGGTTCATCAAATCCAATTGGATTAAATAGAAATATATATAAAATTTCTTTTCATCCTTATTTTTCAATGAAAGATTTATTAGGATTTATTTTAATTTTATCAATTTTTATATTTATAAATTTTCGACGTGCGTGGCACGTCTTTCCAGCGCAAGTGGTTAATACCGATCTTGGAAATTTTATCAAATGGCGACTGAAGGATACCACTCTAGTGCGAAGGTTAATATTGTTTCGTTTTAATTCGAATTCTTTTAATAAAAAGTTTTTAATAATTCGATGTAAATTTCCTCTCTCCGATCATTAACTAGAATTGGAAAAATTGAAGAACGAGAATTAAATTTGGAAATATTTTATTTTCAATTTATCCGTTAAAATTGTTAACAGAAATTGAAGAAGGTCAAGATTCTTCTATTCTAAACGTACTTATATGTTTTCCGGTTACCTGTAATGGTTTTATAAATCATAAATAATTCCATCCGATATTCTCTGACATGTTTAATTATTCAGTATGAAATTTCAAAAAATCACGAATAATTCTGAAACATAATTTTAACGAGAAATTCAAACGTGCTTGATTTTCGTACATTTCAAATGTCCTTGGAAATTGTATCTTATGCCAGTTTTCCAAATCGTTTCTGTTATCTCTATCCTGTTTGTTGCAATTTCACATTTCAATTAGTTTGAATAATTCTCGATAAATTGGAATTTATTTATCGAGTTCAAACACGTTTGATATCGGTCGAATACGATATCCTGAAATTACGCTACGAACCGAGGGAATGAAAAAAGTCAGCGGAGATGATACAAAACGAATAAAATCGCAGTCTCTGTAATTTCTACGTGACATTGCTTTTTATTCCCCGCGTAACTCGACGTGAATCGTGCATGCACGTAACTAATCTAATTTCAATGTTTATGGCTCGAGTTTGAAACTTCCGTTTTAATTGAACATGACGTGATGCAATATGTAATACGGTAAAAGATAGATGGTTTTTCATTTGATTGCCAATGGAAAGTGCGAAATAACAATTTTTCATTTGATTGCCAATGGAAAGTGCGAAATAACAATTTTTCATACGAAACTTTGTCCGTTTGATTAAATCCTGATTAATCAATTTCCTTCTCATTCGCATTTATTCCGTAAATTTTTATTTTGGAACACGATTTTGTGGATTTGGGTTTACTAGTGTGAATGCGAATGATGGCACGAGTGTAGATATGTATGTTTTTGGAAGTGCGAGTGGAAGATCTAGAATGCGTGGTATTGTGCAATTGTTGTAGGTCAGAGCCAATATGTTGTGAACAGTGACGAGATAATAGTAGTATTTACCCATTAACTGCCAAATTTCTTTTCTCGAAATTTTTGGCAAAATAAGTTATACATATGCACAAAAGGTCGTGTAACGGTATAATTATATTCAAATTACGTTTTGTTTCGAAAATATTTGATATTTTTGAAAAAGCCCCGAAATGGGTGTCGTTATAAAATGATAGATAAAATCATTTCAATAAAAAACAAAAGACTGAGTAAGTAACAAATCGTTACTATAACCTCTAAATTACATATTTATGTACGGTATTTCGTTATAATATAAAAACCAAACCAAAAATATAATGCTTCAAGTATGACAATTCTGTTCCGTTCAACTTACACGCGAATTTCAAATTTGTTCGCTTGTTGTATAGAAACGAAGCGCAGAATACACACTTTCTGCTACATACGATATTGACTGATATATATAGAATAAAACTAAACTGTCAGGCGTACCAAATATATTTTTGGCGCCGAGTGGTGTACGTAAAATTCCAAAATCCTCAAATGGGGATCGTGACAGCTAATTGGTTAAGAGAAATTTCACCACACATACCTAATCCTTATAATTTTTGTGACGTGTGTATATTATAATAAATATACAATTGTTAAACAGCAAACTCACAGATTTCAATCAATGTTCTTATTTCATCGATTTACCGGTGTAATTTTATAATTATTTCATATTTTTCTTTTATGGATTTACAAAAATATTATTTCAGTCGTTGCACAGT
>NW_016910610.1:482962-493990 GCF_001483705.2 Eufriesea mexicana
GATAAAATCATTTCAATAAAAAACAAAAGACTGAGTAAGTAACAAATCGTTACTATAACCTCTAAATTACATATTTATGTACGGTATTTCGTTATAATATAAAAACCAAACCAAAAATATAATGCTTCAAGTATGACAATTCTGTTCCGTTCAACTTACACGCGAATTTCAAATTTGTTCGCTTGTTGTATAGAAACGAAGCGCAGAATACACACTTTCTGCTACATACGATATTGACTGATATATATAGAATAAAACTAAACTGTCAGGCGTACCAAATATATTTTTGGCGCCGAGTGGTGTACGTAAAATTCCAAAATCCTCAAATGGGGATCGTGACAGCTAATTGGTTAAGAGAAATTTCACCACACATACCTAATCCTTATAATTTTTGTGACGTGTGTATATTATAATAAATATACAATTGTTAAACAGCAAACTCACAGATTTCAATCAATGTTCTTATTTCATCGATTTACCGGTGTAATTTTATAATTATTTCATATTTTTCTTTTATGGATTTACAAAAATATTATTTCAGTCGTTGCACAGTGATAAGAGAAGTTTAGTATACATACATTACTGTTATCGCCATTTCCATTGGTTGATCCCACGATTTATTCCTGGCTACTGTAATTAATACTTATTGTAACGATAATTGAAAATTATACTCTTTATTAGTCCAGTTTACTGCAATATTGTCACAACTGAATGGTAACTGAAAGTGAAACAAATAAACAATTTACTATAGACATTATTTGAATAATTACATAGAAAATAAAAATTGAATTTATAAATAGGGAAAATTAATACCACGTGCTTTTTATTGCAACTGAAATATTAAATTATACTATATTTTACCAATTTGATCTTTGCTAACCAATTTCTACAGATATAAAACTTATTAAAATTACGAGTGAGAAAAGCCATAATTAATATTGAAACAAATCAAGTTTTAAAATATTAAATATGTTTCTTTTTATTCATGCACAAACACGACTGGTAACACTTCATCCAGCTTGTCCAACATTCGTCTCATGCTTCATACTTTTGATTTAATATTTGCAGACCACTAGCTCGTCCTCGTTCGTCCACGATCCCGCTCAAATTCCACTGCAATTTCCACTGAAAAATATAATAGGCTAGTATATCAGCGTTTTTATCCTGATTTTAACCTCCGTTTTAATCTCACACCTTCACTGTAATAAACCAAAAATCCCATCCATTCTAGTTCGCAATCATAAACACAATTGTGTGCGAAATAAAAACCACTTTATTTTCCCTTTCGTTGCAGAACTTGGAGACAACGATCAGAATTTACTGACACGTTCATCCAACATTCTCTCACCTGTCCCAATATTCACTCTGAATTCCAGGTACAACCCCCATATACAATACAAACACTTTCACTTTCATCATCGTTATATCACCATCGTCTCCGCAGCTTTTATTCCCTCCTCAGCTTCACGGTGCTGGTTATCATAGAGGCGCACGTAGCCACCATTTGTATCGTTATGCGTACAGCGCGCATAACTACGTTGTTTATAAGGGGATGTCCCCGGAGCGTAATAAATACCCCCACCCGCGCGCCGCCGCGGCGCAGCGGTGGGGGTAGAGAAGTTGCCGCGTGGCCTCGAGCAAAATATTCGACGAGAACAACGTCCCGCGAATGCTCCCCACTCCGCGGCCATCCCCACTCCTCCGTCTTCTCGACGCTAAGAAGAATTAAGTTAGTTGCCCGACCGCTTTGACGATCGTTCGCACGGTTAAGTTTCGCGGCTGCGGCTAATTCCCCCGGAAGGTTTTGCATGGTCTCGACCGAGCCGGCATGCTCGCTTCTGATTCTTGTAAATTGGTTAAATCTAATTCGCCAGGTTTTAATCAAACTGATTTAAGCGGCTAATTAAGCGTCGGAATAGACGAGGCTGAGATTTATGGGTATCGTCGAGTAAAATTCGAGGACTATACTGGCACTTTGTTAGATTTAAATGAAGGATTCCAAGAATTGATAAAAGAGATTTTGTTATATTTTTTATTATTACGGTTACGTAAAATTTTGCGTGCATATTTATATATTCGTCTCTTTCTTTGGATTTAATTATTACCTGTGCTTTTGAAATGATTTTTGGGATTCCTTTTGACTTGTTTTCTAGATATATCTCGGATTCGAGTATTGCAATTGGGTTTCAGGATGAAAATTATTTATTTCTAAATATAATTGTTTGTTTATTATTTGAGTTTATCATTTTACACGAAAATTCGATTAGCAGTGAAGGTCTTATAGACAATAAGGATACTAATTATTTTATCTTCTTCTATTTACTGTTTTTATATATAATAATAATTGTATTTTGAACAATAATACGAATTTTTCGTTCGTGTCTACGCTAGTAAGATTAAAATGATTTGTATAACACAGTTCTAACTAAATCGTATAATTTAATGTTTTCACTTGAAAGCCGCCTTTTTAAAACAGCAACGCAAACGGAATTAGCAATTGCTATACGGGTTTAATGTCCGACAGCCATGTTTGAAAAGCGAAATAACGATATATGGATTCCAATTTATTTTTAGACGAAAGAAAACATAGAAAGACAATGATAATGCAATTTAATTAATATGTTTTTTAATTATTTTCTTGATACCTAGCATACATAATAATTTGGCGGGAAATTTTTTAGTGCAAGATAATCATTGCTACAATGTATCACAATGTTTTCTTATATCGATATCAAATTTCCGTGACACAATATAAATATGATTAAATTACTTCTTAAGGAAACTCATTAAACACGGTTACTAACGCGATTGGAGACACGACGCATCGAACATTAGATGTTTTCAAGGAAAAGATCCTTTTACACATTGAAAAGTTGAAGATAAAGATCTACGTTTATATAATACTATTAAAATTTTAGGTATACAATAATTTACAACAGTCGTAAGTGTTATTTTTTGAGTATGTAGTATATACTAATAATGAAAGTGTCATGCTGAAAATAAATAGGTATTATATTTATACAATAATTACAATTTATTATTAAATTTTATAGATAGACAATTTTTGTCAATAAAATTAGATGTATTATAAAATAAGTAGGTACATAGACAATAATCATGACATTAATTATTATTATAATAATAATTTACAATAGTTGTAATATAAATAATAATTAAAAATAAATAAAATAATTATAATAAATATGTAATATGTAAAATATAATATAATATAAATATAATGAATAAAAATAAAATAAATATATTATATATAAAATATAATATAATATAAGTATGATGAATATAATAATAATAATGAATATAATAATATAATAATGAAAGTGTAATGCTGAAAATAAATAGGTATTATATTTATACAATAATTACAATTTATTATTAAATTCTATAGGTAGACAATTTTGTCAATAAAATTAGATGTATTATAAAATAAATAGGTACACAGACAATAATCACGATATTAATTATTATTGTAATAACAAAATAAAAATAAAATAAATATATAATATGTAAAATATAATATATTGTAAATATAATAAATAAAAATAAAATAAATAATAATTAAAAATCTAATTTCACCAAAAGCAACTGCATAATCTTCAAGCTGAAATTGCGAAAGCTAAAATCCTGAATCCATTAACTCCAACTAGTTTGTCAGTTTCCCTGTTAATCGAGTCGCCAATAACGAGTATCAGCTCCTCGAGAAACGCATCCCGCTAATCGATACCTATTACTTCGGTTCGCGTTACGCCGCATCACGTGTGCCAACTGGTGGACGAGTGTCTCTGACGTCAACTCAGTTAAATTGCCTGAACTTTGAACTCGTGAGTAATCGGCCTGTCGCCGTTTCTCGCATTTCGTTCTTCATCCAGTTGCTTCGAAGTCGAGAGACGTCTGCACAACAGCCTGCAAAAAGAACTTCGGGCCCCACCCCTGGAGCCTCCTCAGTCAGTGACGTGCCTCGCGAATACAATCCCCCGCCCCTCGAGGGCTGAAAAAATCGCGAGACACATGACGTCTCAGGTAAAACTCAGGTGGAAAGTTTGATTACGAAAGGACATGCCAGCCACGAGTGACCACGCCGAGGTCTCATTCGTGTTCGTTGGCTCGAACTCGATCGACTCGAGGGCTATCGAGATATTCTAGGGCACGCGGGGGGAAAAAGTTCGCAAGGGATGCTCAATTATACCGATCGTAACTTTCTTGCTCTTCAAAGTGTATACTCTGCCCTCGTGCTTTCGTACTTTGGTTAATTACACGTGAACATAATTTCTGAGAAATTACATGGCAAATAAATTATGCATGGGTACATCAGCGTATAAGTATATTACGTTGATGATAGATGAAATGCGAAGAATTTGGGACTTATGTGTTTCGAGAGATTCCAGGTTTCTCGATGCTTCAAAAATTCTCAATTACAATGAATTAAAATAAATTATATTAATAATTACTACAATAAATTAAAATAAAAGAAAGAAACATAGTAAAATTAATATTCGTATTAAAAGGTATAAATATTGTTCAAACAATTGGGATGGTAAACTTTTAACTTTTCACAAAATCTTTTATAAAAATTCCTTAAAAACAATATTTAATAATTTTAATATTAAATATTAAATCAAGAGTATTATATACCATTGTACAGTAGTTACTCTAGAATACCGTGCATAGGATTATTATTAACCAGTGTTATGAAAATAATTTACATATTATTGACAAAAATTTAGGTATATTTTTTCAAAAATTTGTGGTATTCGTCATTCCCCGTGAAACAGTTATTCACGAGTTATTAATAGTTCTGAAACTAATGTTATTAACATTTCATTTATCAGTGGAACATGTAGGGAATGTCCCATATGTCGAAAGTCGTAAAGTATGAAGCCATGTACAAAGTATAGAGATCTAGATTAAAAAGTAAATCATATACATGAAAAAGTAACGACGTATCCTCTGGTGTACAGGAGGCACCACTAACTTTGACCACCTGAAATATCTCTGCCATTTGAAACAGGGAGAACGTGGGGTTACAAGGGTTCATGGTTTCGAGGGACACGTAATACACGAGACACGTGGCAACAGTTTCGTTGTAAATCGAGGCATCAGGGAGATGCGAAGGTCACCTCAGCTTTTTAAACCGGACTGCCCTTTTGACAGTAGGAATTTATGAAGTGATAAATTCTGGAGAACAGGTATTAGGGTACGAATCACCCAAGATCTACCAGTGCCACGTACGTAACTTTGGCCACGTGTCCCTCGAAATCACGGACCCTCGCAGCTTCTGCCCTACTGTTTGATGTAGCAGAGATACTCCAGGTTGACAAAGTTAATAGACCCTAATAAAGCTATAAAACTGTGCCTGATCGAGTAAGTCAAGCTGTCAGTTATCTCTGAATTTCTGTGAAAACTCGCCTATGTCACAGATATTGTCAACCCCCTCTGCAGTGTTTTCAGAAGGATCATATACTTCGAGATTATTAATGTACTCAAATATACTTGAAGATAAGTGGAGATAAGTAAGGATAAATTTGCAGTTATTATATTCGATTAAAATGTTGCCTTTTGTATATGCATTACGTTCAAGTAGCAGGATTGTGTCATGTGTGAGAAACTTAGTGTAATATTCTAGTTAAATAAAACCAGTTTTGTTATAAAAAGAGAGTTGTTGTTTATTAGTTGTGTTGTATTGATCTCTGCATAGGATTAATTTAGTAAAAATCCTACAACCTTGTCATAGAGTACTTATCCACACTCTCGTTCGTTCTTAACATTTTCAAGAGACAATAGCTTTGTATTATTTACGCTTGTATTTAATAGTCTTTGATACGGAAATAATTATTCCACGATGAATCTAAAATTGCGAAGTTTAAACTTCAATTTTACCTATTCTCATAATCAGATTCTTGATTTACATATGAAGTCTTGCAATTCTTTCTGACTCTTTCCATTAGAATCCATCTATGTCTACCCTTCTTTACCTTGCTCATTTCAATCGGTTCTTTAGATAACTTTATCGGTTTCCCTCCTTACCGACCTATCCGCCATATTGTCCTTATATATTTTGCACTCACCTAACCTCTAAAAACCCTATCGAATTTTCACTCTTTTCTTTACGAATATTACCCTCCTCGCATTTACACTCATATGACACCTTCAGTTTGATACTCTATTCCCTTTTATACCTAATCAACACCCACCAAACACTATTCCTACCTTTTAATTTCGCTTTTTATTTCACACCACTCTCTTATTTCACGTCACGCTCGCTTCCATACGCCTAACCAAGTCCTATTCTCATAACTAGATTTGGACCTATTCTTTAACGTTGTTAAAATTGCATTGAAATTACGTTCAAATATTTTGACAAAAGCTTTTTCATTGCTATTTATTATCCAAACTGTAGTTTCTATCAAACCACAGTCACGACGGAATTATTTCCACCCACGTAAAATTATTGCAAAAATGATAATGAACGTTAGCCGACAATCGGGAATTGACCCGAACATAGCATTAGTATCGCGATTATTGGATAATGCGATGGCCTACGAGTTGCGCGGGACGTATGGGAAATCTTAACTGGATCACTGTGCATACATAGAGACGGACCACTGCAAATGGGGCTAATCTGCAGTTCCTGCTTAGGCAATGCTTTTGTGCGGGCGGTGCGCATTGAAATCCCCCTCTGGCCGATGGGGCCGGCCTCGTTTGTACCTGCACAAATCAAATGGGTTTAAACAACGTCATGTTGATAAATGAGCCTTTTGACTATGCCCGGCCCGGGCTAAAACAGACAAATTAATTTCACGTCGAGAACCCTGGCCCCGCACTCCTTATCGAATTTCGACGCGCGTTCATGACGCGCTTGACGTTACCCTCTGCCTCCTGGGTTCGTCCCACGATTAGATTAACGACTCGTGGGTCGAGTCTTCGAACAACGTTTCGTGTAATAATCGATGTCTGTCAATGCAAAACACGCTGTTCCTCGTTTGATGATAGAAATCAGGTAGAAAGAGGTTAGGTCTACCGACGCTGTTAAATAAACCTTTATCTTCGTTACAAACTTCCATGCGAATTTTGGAAGGTGGCAGTACGTGACAGAATAATAGCGTACTGTGATATTCAGTGTTTCTTCGGAGTAACGCAATGTATGCAAACTTTGTATTTGTACTCAGTAGTGGATATAGATAAAAATTTGGAAGGGATATTTCTGGAACTGTTGGGATTTATTAATAAAGTGGGTTTGGTAAATGGAAAATATAAGTAAACTAAATACACGTGGAAACGTAAAATACAATGCAGTCACGAATATTCACAGCACACACGAGGTGGGCAAACACCAGTCGCAATAAATCTCCCAAAATCATACATCGGCAAACGGCGATCGCTCTCCTGCGCGCGTTCATCGCGCGCACGCGCTGGGCCGTATCGTTACTTAGCACGGTCCCCGTATCGATCGCATATTCATCGCATATCTTACAGGAACCCCGTTAAAATGAATCAGTTAGGCACGGTATACATTTTTCTTTGCAAAATTAACACGTTAAGTGCCACGCCGGGCCCCAGGGATCGGTGCTAGACTTTCCGTTTGGGCCCGGCCGGTCCTCAGGGACTGGCCCAGACTAGGACCAAAAGGTGCTAATTTTTGGTGTTAAATTCTTCGCCATCTTTGGACCTAACGTTTGGGAATTCCTGTTATAACAATTGGTACAGTATCTCCGAGTTTTATGAACACTTGGCCCGTCGCCGGTGACCCACTTGACGGCCGAATCTGGGCCTGAACGGAACGGCAAGCAAAACGGGCTGGGCACTTAACGTGTTAAATTATACTGTCACCTTGGAAATTAATATGTACATGTTTATTTACGTTTTTTCCATGTTTCTTTCACTCTTTAATGAAATTATTGTCGCAAATTGTTGAACTAATCTAAAAACTATATCTTACGAACCGATCTTACTCGGAGGTAAACGGTTTCTGACGTTAGTCACAGAAATTCCTGAGGGAAACACGTGATTTCGGCGTGGCAGTCAAAGGGTTAAGGCAGGTTGATGCAGGAAAGGTCAGGGTTGGAGTGCACAATAGGACGAAGAAGATGAGTCAGAAAGTTAGCCGGTTTGGAGATTTACCTAATGTACGCAGATAAACACCTATAGATGACTGTATCAGTATCATAGTCATCTAACAATATGACTAGGGATCAGAATAGCGAATCGATAAGCATTTGCTATGCAAGTTACGAGTTTTATCAAGGACGTTTTATATCATTGCGTGTAAATAAAAAACCAAGACAGGTCTTGCCAATTGCGTGGAAGATTCAAGACTATACTCTCTGACTCCTGGTACCGTTTCACGATTAGATCAGCGACTGGTGGATTCGGTCTTCGAACTTTTGAAGCAATGATCATCGTCTGTCAATGGGAAATATATTATTCTTTGATGAAAAGAATAAGATAGAAAGAATTTATGGCGATGGTTGATGAGAACTAAAATAATAGAGTGCTATACAGGACAAAGATTTTGATACGCAAATTGTAATTTTTAACAAACGTGTTGCGTGTTGCTATAAATAAACGAAAATCAGAAATAAGTTTCATCTATCGCGTATAAAATATAAATCCATGAAGTTTTCTAGATTCGTTTGTCAATCAGATTGACTCATGGATGGAATTTTCGAACGCTTCGTGCAATAATTGACGCCTATCAGTGTGAAATTTACTGTTCCTTGTTTGATGAAAGACACGAAGCGTAAAGAGATTAGGCTGGTAGTTGATTAGGTCCATTAACTCTGTTGGCGTTCGTGGTTTTGTTTGTATATGGACACTAAAGTGGTAGATCGATAAGTGTCCACCACGTAAATTGTAATTTGTAACAAAGTCGTTGTATTATACTATTATGCTGCTATTATAAATAGACAACGCAAAGATAGGAAGATTTAAGCCTGTACCTTTTGCGTCATTTGCTTATTTAATTACCAACTCACGAATAGAAATTCCCGAACACTGCAACTCTCGTGGGCTTCAAAATGTAAGAACTAAGATCAATAAAGCTAAATACAACCCTGTCACTTTTGCAAGGAGTCCTCCCCTTGCTGTCTTAGTTTGGTTGGCATATATCATCGGTGTTGGTGGTGGTACTAGAAGGGTTGAAAGGAAAAGGAAAGGATGCGTTTCGTCTTGGGCCTGCGGACTTATCATTAAGGCTACCTAGCAGGCGTTGCCAGCCTTAGCAGACTATTGCAAAGTATTGCGTCCCAAACACTGCAACTCCCACGTTCAGAGTTTGGTAGAGTTGTAAGGCCCGTTACGTGGATGCGACAGTGTTGCACGGATGCGTCCTACTCTAAATTAATTGAGCTAGACCTGGTTGGGGTTGAACTAAGTAAAGAGTTCAGATGTGTGACTGTCTTTCGCGTTGAGTTGATCGTCGTGGGTCTATCTTGACTGTTTGATCGTAATGCTTGTCCTGTCTTCTTGGAATTTTTAGGAAAACTAAATTTAGAAGAACTAAACATAAAATGTCGATTTTATGGCAGAAAATCTTCGAATTACTATTATATATTTCTGTAACGAGAAAATCGCCGAGTGCAAAGGTAATAGCGTATGTAAATCGAAATTTTTAACCAAAATCTCGTATATTATTAATAAATAAACGAAACCAGAGAAAAGTTCTTTCTAACGCTCGTAAATCATAAATCTATACTCTCTGTCTGCTGTGATCATCATTCATCTATTAGGTTGACTCGCGAATGGAATTTTCGAGTATTTCGAATAATAATAAATGCCTAACACTGGGAAAATTGTCGCTGCATGTTTAATAAAAGAAAGCAGGTAGGAAGAGAGGAGTGGTCGGTGGATGTTGTTGCGGTTCATGGTTTTGCATAGGGATGGTCTGAAGTGGCAGATCGATGGGCGTTTGCGATGCAAATTGCGATTTTTAACAAAGGCGTTGTACAACGTTGTACATCGAAGACCAGAGACGAGATTCATTGAGTGCGTGTAAAATGCAAAACTACTTTCATTGTTGATCTGTAAGCCCCGCTCGATGTGTGTTAAATTATGTCGAGCTCCATTAAAATTGGTCTCACCGAACCAGTCGAAATTACAGGTTTCAGACATTTTTACAGTTACTGAAAACACGCACCTGTTGCTAAACATACTTATACGTGTCTATTTATTTCTATTCTACCACTTTAATTGGTGTATTTTGCATATAATATATTCAGCACGTGTTATATTATACATTGTCATGGATTTAGTCCTCATGAAGGCTGAAGTGTTACAAATTTTTTGGAACTCTGTTAGAATACGTTAAACATGCACGATAAATCTCTGATTGAGATTTAAAAATGGTTCTTTAAACTATAAGAATAAAATTATTTTCAGTTGCATTTATGGAATTTCCGGTTAAATAATGTATAATAAGCCTATAATATATATAAATGGTTATATATGAACCGTTCACTGCACAAATCGATTAACTCCACTTTTTGAAAAATCTTGAATTGAAGTGTCAAAGTACTTGGTATAGTCATGACTTTTTATATTTATAATAACTTTCCCCGATAATTAAGATTAACACCATTAAACGACAAAAATTTTTCGCCACTGAATAATAAATAATTTATTTCAGAGCTCACTTTGATTAACTCCGTACTCTAACGCAAATCGTTGCAATAATGCAACTCGAATGCACTAGCAAGCCACGAATGATAACGGTGAATTTTTTAGCGCCGTCTTATCAGAATTTAAGTAAAATTTAGTAAAATTTAAATTTATTACTTTTTCACTTGCCAAATCGATTAACTCTTCCAGTAACGTAAAAATGGTAACGTTACCAACGATTACCTTTTGGCTATTTTTTCTTATAAATTTTGTATACCGTTAGATGAAAGTTGCATTTGCATTTATGCATTCTACGATATTTATTTCGATTTAAATTATAAAGGGAATTTGAAAAAACAATATACATTATTTCATTGCATTTCTCCACTTTTTGTTTTATGGAGTTAATCAATTTGT
>NW_016910610.1:494504-523629 GCF_001483705.2 Eufriesea mexicana
AATGCACTAGCAAGCCACGAATGATAACGGTGAATTTTTTAGCGCCGTCTTATCAGAATTTAAGTAAAATTTAGTAAAATTTAAATTTATTACTTTTTCACTTGCCAAATCGATTAACTCTTCCAGTAACGTAAAAATGGTAACGTTACCAACGATTACCTTTTGGCTATTTTTTCTTATAAATTTTGTATACCGTTAGATGAAAGTTGCATTTGCATTTATGCATTCTACGATATTTATTTCGATTTAAATTATAAAGGGAATTTGAAAAAACAATATACATTGTTTCATTGCATTTCTCCACTTTTTGTTTCATGGAGTTAATCAATTTGTTCAGTGAACGGCTCCTATAATGATTATATATAAATTATCAATTTTTGTAATCATTAAAAACGGAAAAGACGTTTGGGTACTCTAATTCAACTCGGAGATCCTGTATAATATTATATTATATTTTACATTATAAAATCTATCGTATACATGCTGACCGTGCCACATTGAAAATTTTCAGGTGATACATAAGCTGGAACAAATTATATAATTAAAATTTCTATGATATAATTAGAAATTCAGGGTATGTAATATATTATATCCTGTATATTTTATAGTACATTATGTGGTAATGGTTGACTACATATATATATTAAAATCAATGTTAACCGTTACCACATAATGTACTATGACATATACATGATATAATATATAATACACCCTGAATTTCTAATTACGTAATAACGAATTTTTAATTATATATATACACTTACTGACAAAGTTAAGAAACAACGTAATCATTTGATAATTTGGGTATATTCTCTATCTTCTACGGTACATAAGTTGAAACTAAAAATGGCGTAATAAGATAACATTCTATACATCAATAAACAAAGAGTTGTTTTTTGATCATACTTGTGTAAGGACTGTTGTATATATATACATATTACATCCATACATATATATATATATATATATATAGATGCAAAAATAAATGAGAAAGAGTGAACACAATTAGAAATATTTCACTAATAATTTTTACCCTGTGCTATAATATTGTTCAATAAATATTTAGTATATTCGTTTAAATATAATATCCACGAGTATTTTATTATTTTAGTATACATTATTATATTATACATAGTATACATTGTATTTTACATTATAAAGTCTGTCGTATATATATATATAAAATTTAATATATACATGCTGCCCGTGCCACATTGAACATTTCCAGGTGATACATAAGCAGGAGCAAATTATATAATTAAAAATTCCTTACAATATAATTAGAAATTCAGGCTATAAATATATCATATCCTGTATATTTCATAGTACATTACGTGGTAATGGTTGACATAGATTTTAATATATATTAAATCAATATATATTTATGTAAAAATAAATAATATTTGTGAGAGAAAATGAGTAGATCGAGTATGCGTGTAATGAATGAAATGTGGTGTAGAATGTGTGTATTTATATATTGTAGTGTTGGATTGGTCAGTTGCAATTTATAATTCATTGAGAGTGAACGTGTGTACAAGTATCTTGAGAAAGAGTAAACACGATTAAATATATTTCACTAATAACTTTTACCCTGTGCTATAATATTGTTTAATAAATATTTAATATATTCGTTTAAATATAATATCCACGAATATCACGTTATGTGTTAAATAGGGTAATAGTTTTAACATATCAGAATACTCCCATGGAATTCCTCTGACTAGCGACGATGGCTGAACGAGATTACGTTGGAACCTAGTAGAAATTGCAATGGATTTCGAGAAAATATTTTTGTATTTCCCGCGCTAGATTCGAGAGCTTTCGATAGGTACAAAGAACAAGATTTCAAAGCGCGATACGAAATTAACCATTACGATGTGACGTAAACACAAAGCCGCAATTAACCGAAGCTAATTTCGAAATAGAGGGAATTTGAGACTCGTCTTTGAACAAAATTCGTTCCAGATTAACTCGTTTACGGCTCATTCGTTTCCACGCAAAGCTCTTTCCACGCGGATTAATCACGCGTCGAAGACAGACGAGCCAACACAACCGCCTCCACATTATCCCTCATCATCTTAATAAATTTGACTTTCCGTGTTGGTTAATTATTACCTTTCCGAACGAGGCCTATGAACGGAACGGATAGGTGTGTCTTTGGTATGGAGAGAACATTTTTATTCAGATAAAAATGATTTAGAATTTTTATTTTCGTTGGCATTAAACGTATTTGTAGTAATTTATCAACAGAGTTAGGGTAAAGATTTATTGAATTATAGTAAATCCAAAGTAATTGCAGTTTCGAAAATATTTTTTTTTTTTTTTTTATTAATACTAAATTACATCTACAACTAGCTTCGTTGAGCTAACCAGCAAATTTGACGAATTAAAGATATGGCATGCATGAGGTAAACGCTTCGTAGCGTTGTCGCTAACATTATACGTGATGTTCCTTCTTTAATTTAATTCCACAAATCGGTTTGTTTATTCCTTTTCAGTCTCCTGTGTCGCGATATATGATTTAGATGCTTGATGCGTTCGTTGGGACGATTTGATATTCGTTTCTTGCGTGCTGTGGCGAATTTTCCTATCTGTTCTTTGATATTACGTATGCCCAAGTCTTATGTAGAGACTCTGAGCTGATGTACCATGGGGCTCGAAAATATTTGACAAATATAATACATCATAGAAGATACTGATTTTTCTTTTTAAAGTTTCAGTAATATATGACGCGCAAAAGGCGCGAAATTCAAATCCTGCGTGAAATCTGAGACATTCTAGTTGTAGGTGCCTAATATCAAGCAATGAAAAGGAGAAGAACTATATTGCCATAAAACTTTTAACACTCTGAGCATTTACATGAACGTTAACTTCTCGTAAATTATCAGCAATCAAAAAGACGGAAAAATGATTAATTGATTTCCGATTTCAAACAATTTATTTATTTATTAAATTCTATTTAAAATTTCGAGAATTCGTAGGAACTTCAACTTTTCGTGATTCAGAACAAAGTACGTCATTGAAAGAAAACATTATTCAAAGATTTTTAATCCACGAATTTATAATTTATTTATTTATAATTTATATTATATTATTAATTTATATTTATTTCTAATTTATCACCACGAAATTTGGAGAAGCTTAAACTTCTCATAAACCATCCCCAACAGCACCCGCTAAATAAAGGATCGCAATCTTTATTCCCAAGCTCTGTAGCCCCCCGAAAATCTGAAACTCCTGTACCCGATGTGGGAACATTTGTACCTTTACCCTCGACTGATTTTACAAGCTAGTTAAATCATTCAAGCCAACCATACCTTATTCATAAACCTCGTATCACGTTCTCCGCGTTACACGTATTATTACATCTTACGTTCCGCGTTCGAGCAACCCAATTACTCCACAGGGTGCAAATGCACGCGAGTGCGCTGGTTCTCATCCGAACGAATAGAACGCTCTACTTCGAATTTTCGTTTAACGAGGACGAATAACTTAAGGGCTTGTACAGGGTAGGGGAGTTTGTGTACGGCAACCGAATTAGTCCTAACAGCGGTTTTCCCGTGTTATTCCGAGTCGGGCCGCGGCGGGTCGACGAAATAAAATAGGCTTAAAGTGGGATCGAGACTGCAGCGCCACAGGACTAGCGTGGTGGCGCCACAGTAGCCTCGTGTATACGCCACCAGCTAAACCGCAAGTTTTACTGTGTCACATTTACATTCTATTAGGATAGGCGAACGAAACGTGAGATAGGTAATAGAATTAGCTTAGAGTGTGGCAAATGGAGAGGAGATTAATCATGGATATGTTTGCCTATGTGTATAGGATCGAGGTTAGGGTGGTATTTACCTTTGGACATATTAGACGCATGCTGGGCTCTTGTTTATGGGAGTGCATTTTAAACTTTACTCGTTGTAAATAATAATATAAGGTGCAGTATCATCCTACTTATTGTTGTTAAATAAAATATATATTTTTTAATATTTGTTTTATGATATATGAGAAGAAAGTGGCTGGAAATGGAAATTTTGATAGAAAAATATATTGTAAAGGAAAACCCTGCATATCGCAATTTCGGAAGATTCTCGATTATTTGTTAACTGATTTGCAACACATACGACTTACTTATTTATCAGAACAAAATTAATGAAAGAAATTTTATATTTCTGAAGAAGATCATGAAATTTAGCCAAATATTAATGACAATAATTGATACTCAGGAACATGGAAATATATATAAAAAAACATGGAAATTTATATAAAACATATATATAACAAACCTATTTTACTTAATTAAATTCATACGCATTTATTTTTTATTAAAATTAGAATACGAAATTTCTGCAATTACTTACGTTAATAGAATAAAAATAATATATATATTTTTTGTTTATTCTATAATTTTAGAATCAAAATAATTTAATTATTATTTAAATTTGATTTAAATAAAATAATTGATTTTTAAATTTTAATTATTATTTAGAATAAAAATAATTTTTATGTATTTTGTTTATTCTGTTATTTTTATTCTATTAACTATTGTAAAAATTTTGTATTCTAATTTTAATAAGAAAGGAATGTATATGATTTTGATTATTTTTAATAAAAAAGGAATGTGTGTGAATTTGATTAAGTTAAATAGGTATGTTCTTTTGAACGAAAGTGAACTGAAACTAGCTACAGATTCTATACGAACGTCACCAAGCACGCAATAATGAAATCAATAATTCAAATCGTAACAATCCCACTCCCTTCTCCGCGTTTACCTAACTACCCTAACGTCTACATAGCTTCATCCGTCGTGTTCCCCAGATTCGCTCGATTACCCCCTCATTTTCTCGCGACTCGAAGGACCACCTCCGCTTCCATCATCCGCTCAACACATTCGAGTGATTGATTCCTGAAACTTGAACCGATCGAAAGTTTGCGTAGGATAATCGAATCACTGCCATCGTCCGTTCCCGTCGTTATCACGGATGACGGTCCGTGCAAGAGTCAGCGTAGCCGAGTCGACATTCAGACACCTTGCGAACACGACGAACGAAGCATAAAACCCGAGTCAGAGAGCAGCGACTCGTGTCACCCGATTCTTTTGTCGTCCGTCCCTCTGTCTGCCTACCCCTCGTAGCAGCCTAGCTAATGGAAGTCTGTCATGGAATAGACTTCTTTTTACTTATGTACACGCAACGACACCTTCTTGGTCGCGTTCAAGAAGGCAGCGAGAAGGCATTATGCATTAACATTGCTGCCACGGTTAGAACGTGTGTACAACGTGTAGCCTTAATAAACGCCTGGTATGCCGCGATGGGAATCCTTCAGATTCCAGCTTTAATCCAGTTCACTCGAGGAATTCGTACGCGAACAGGCCAGGGAACCTTCCTCGAGTTAGCCCCTAAGGAATATTTTCAGTTCTTCTCAGTTTGGTCCAATGTTGCTCCGACTCGTAAGTAATTGTTTCCTTTCGTGTTGGGGTCTGTTCCACGTTTAACCCTCTTACGAGTAAGTGTCTCTTAGAAATCCACGGAAGAATACCTTCTCATAACGTGAGCATTTCTGTTACATCTTGTGTTTATTTAGGTGTATAATATTGTAGGATACTATTTCGGGATTTCTTATTTTAGAAAAGACAAATTATAAACCGGTAGATGACCTATGCGTGATATTTTTCTAGAAGCAAATCGAAACAGATACCGTTATGAAAGGCCATTTTTGGTAGCAAAGCTAAGTTACGTGGTTTCTACGGGGAGGTGAAACGCGGGTCAACGAAATCGTAATCGTCGCGGAGGGTGAATCGCGAATCCGGAAAATGACGTGCTTTTCATGGGAGCAAATCGCTAATGGGATGAATCATATCAGCCAGTTAGCGATTGGAAAAAGCACGCCATCGAGCTTCGCGAAAAGCATAAAAAGCAGGACTCTCGACGACACAGGGAGAGTCCTGAGTGAAGAAGGGTCGAAGAGTCCTCGTAGAAATAGATTGTGACCGGCACGGGCGTGAGTGGTTCGGTGTTGGAGAGAGTCGAACTAGAGCGTGTTTCCGTGTTATAGTTACGTTATTTTAGCGTTCTTTTCTCGCGTTAAATTAGTTTTCCGAGTTTAGCCTTCGTATTATTCTGTTCATATTGCTCTGTCCGTTTTCGGTGTCTCAAAACCTTTCGCGCAGACCCGATATTCCTTCGATTAAACAAGGAACATATAAATATTTAATTCCTGTACGCTGAGGACGATAAAACCTGTTTTCGGCATCCTACGATATAAATTGAATTATATATATAAATTGAAAGCTTTTCAAAGTATTTCGAATCCCTTCACTAGTCTCAGGAATCCCAAAATTGTCAAGATTTTGTAGACTTTAGAGGCTTCCAAGACCTAATCGAGTCATTCGAGAGATCTCCTGGGCTTCGGATCACGTTCGAATTTTCTGTTATATACGTTATATTCTATGTTACGCGTCAAGTCCTGTAATAACGTTTCAAAATTTCACCCAAGTATTATTATACTAATCACAAAGTAATCTGTACATGTAGATCGAATCGTGTCATACTTTTTTCATTATTCTAGAATCTCAGAAAATTCGTTTCACTTGTTATTATCATTTTGTATTAATTAGAAAGTCAGCACTCACGTGACAGATTGATACAGTAAAGCCTGTTTTCGGCATCCTACAATATACATGCAATTAGTACGTTATATGACATTGGTTGTATGACATACACTGTCATACTCGGGAAAGGTTATGATTGCGACTGTCTAAAACTCCGACGAGTATATGAATATATTATACTTGGTATTACTGTCGACTATAAATTAATATTTGCATGAAAATGTGTTAAAATATTTTTTAACAATTTTTGGTAAGTAACGCGTCTAGTATATATTGTATGTTTATTATATATTATACTGTGTTATAAAGGCTGTCCCAAAATTCATGCTAGATTTGAATTCTGCGCCATTTGTACGGTAAAATGTTGCCAACGAAAGAAAAAAGGCAGCGTGACAGTTGACAATTCAGGGTTATTAAAAATGGAGGACTACACTAAAGAACAACGCGTTTTTATTGTTCAGAAATATATTAAAATTAACAAATGCTATGAAAATTATTTCTTGCGTAAATTTTGGGGCAACCTTATATTATATTATATATTCTCGTATACTATATCTCTATCGAATGTCAAAATTAATACCAAACAAGGGAGAAGCAATTACAAGTGCCTATAGTCATTAAAACAAGTAAGCATACTGCAATAACGAAAACCCGCAATATCACGGGACCAGCGGTCATGCGATAGCCAGAAAATCTGGTAATATAGCGTGACTGGGTTGTACGACATATTAAAGTAATATAACTAAAATTAATAGGCATATACAAGCGCGTTCCAGTCTCCATAACAGTTAATTTTATCAAAAGCATCAACAAGTTTTCGGTATCTATGAAGATTAAAAAATCAGAAACCATAATTAAAAAAGTGGTTTAATATTTCTAAAAACCCGAATATTTTAATACATATGGCTCGTTTAAAGTTTACTATAGTCGGTATCAAGTATTATACATACACTATTAATGTATTCGATACTTAAAAAATTAATATTAAAAAATCAGGAACCATAATTAAAAAAGTGGTTTAATATTTCTAAAAACCCGAATATTTTAATACATATGGCTCGTTTAAAGTTTACTATAGTCCGTATCAAGTTTTACACATACGCTATTAATGTATTCGATACTTTATAACGAACTCGTACTAAGCGAGATATTCAAACTATAATCCAGTTATTGACTCTGCACCGTGTGCCATTCATATATATAGAGCAAAATTTCCTTGAGCTCCAGCCATGTTAAAATTTGCATAGGTACATACAATCTGTACACCCTAAAGCATCGAAGCAATATGCAAACGGTGACATCGAACCGAACGATTCGTACGTTTATTGGATTTGTGAATAAAACTTTTCACTCGGCTATACTTCCGTTTGGCCGATACAAATTGCACGTTCGCATGTACCACTAAAGCGCAGTGATTTGTTATATTATCGAGTTTCTGCATATTTATCGGCCAAACTTCGATATGACTTGATATTGTATTCCATTATGGCGGCATGAAACGTGAATCGAATAATATTGATTTTTCGTTTTTGGCAGTACCCCGTGATACTGTGTATCTTGTAACACGGGTATTTTAGATAATTCATATTTTATTCAAATATACATTATATTGGTCTTTTAATATTCATTAATTTAATAATAATTTATTTATATTAGTAATAATTATTAGTTTTCGTTATTAATTGTTAGATTTCAGAGCAAAGTAAACACTGGTAACCAATTATTATTTTATTTCATGTATAATCAAACAAAATTTTAATTATATATGGTTTAAAATGAGAGGAATTAGGAGAGTTAATAAAATATAAATTTTGCAACAATTTTTAAAATAATTTGAACTATCCTCGTATTTAAATACGATTATTCGAAATTTGAGCTATTTTTAAAGAAATAGTTGTTTATTTACATATACAGTATATACAGTATATTGTAATATTCATTAATTCAATAATAATTAAGCTATGTTTGTAATAATTATTAGTCGATAGATTTCAGAGCAAATTAAAAGCTGGTGACCAATTATTATTTTATTTCCTGTATAATCAAACAAAATTTTAATTACATAGGGTTAAAAATGAGAGAGATTTGAGGAGTTAATAAAATATAAATTTTGCAACGATTTTTAAAATAATTTGCAATATTCGTAGTATTTAAATACAATTATTTGAGTATTTTAAACACGAATATTCGAAATTTGAACTTCTTTTAAAGAAAGGAAAAAATGAAACAATAATTACGAGATAATAATTGAGAAATAATTTATACTTGTCACGCTAAATCCAATTCCCGGTCAGAAACCAAAATGTCCAAACCAAGGTAAAAAGATCTTCATACATAATTACTCCTTAAAACTTTTAGAGAGTATTCATTGATGAAACTTTTGGAGCTCGCCTCTTATCTTAACGAACGCTTCAGCCTTCTATATTACGCTCCACCTCCGCATCCATTTATAATACACACGCCTCATCACACGCTGTTTTCGCTTTAATCACCGATCTATCATTAATTCCCGAAAGTTAACGTAATTCCTCGCTGCAAATAATTCCAAAGAAATTCTATTAACAGGCATCATACGTTTCTTGCTTAATACAATTATAAATATCAATCAAGAATTATTTTCTCATTTTCAATATGAAATAATCACCTTAATCAATTATCAAGCTTCTTTTCCTCTCTCTTTCAATTTTATTAATTTTTATTAGAGAATAACTATCCAAATTTCAAATTCCATTTCGTCCATTTCTTAACCTTGTAGGTACGGTACGCCACTATAGTGGTGTCCGTGAAAATCATCGATTTGAACAGTACTCCACTATAGTGATTTCCGTGTATACCATGATTTTGGACGGTATTACACGTTCTTTGCTCTATTTCTCATTTATTTCGACTAAACCACATTTCCCATGGTACTGTAAAACCATTCGAATCAAAAATACGTTGCAAATTGTTAATTATTGTGATTTTCTGTGGTATAAAATGAGACAGCGTTGTGATTTGCAGAACAGAATTTACTATCACGAAATACTTTAGAAAAACTGCTTGTACATTATATCATAACACTCGAGACACGCACTGGCGAATAAAGACAAAGCAACACGCTCAACCACTTGCTCTGGAAAGACGTGCTACACACGTCATAATGCCTTTGTCGCAGAATCGCCAACGACGTGGTACACACGTCGTCAGGCAATTGTCACAGAAACACTGGATCGTTCTGGTACACGCGTCTGTGAATTTCTTGCCAACGCAAGCGATTAATA
This sequence comes from Eufriesea mexicana, assembly GCF_001483705.2. NCBI lineage: Eukaryota > Metazoa > Arthropoda > Insecta > Hymenoptera > Apidae > Eufriesea > Eufriesea mexicana. The sequence goes on from NW_016910610.1 coordinate 504,366, forward strand.
TACAAATAAAAGAAGGACATCACTCAGTGATAATACAAACTAATTATCATAGTGATAATTAGTAATTAAATAATAATAATAATAATTAGCAAACAATATCGTAGGATGCTAATTGTCGTAGGAATTACTATATTATCGACACAAATTTGCGTAGCGTGCAAAAGAAAAATGATATACAGGTGACCCTCCTATAACGCGGTAGATAGGTTCCTAGAAAATGTCGTGTTATGTGAAACCGTATTGTATGAGACCCAAAGCTAGTACAAAAAGGGGGTTACGTTTCGAAAACTTACTGAAAACAAATTTTTCTTTAATTCTACATAAATAACTTAATTTTTATTAAAAATATAAACGTATGTACAACACAAAACTAAAAAAAAACACAAATATTATTTTAATTTAAGGCAACTTTAATTTAATAAATTTATTCGTCGTCACTGCTCATATAGAAATACAGTGTTGTACAAAATTATTTGCAATTTTCTTATCATGTTAGAGCGAAACCGTGTTGTAGGAGGGTTCCCGCAATTTATGAATCGTGTTATAGGATGCCGTGTTATAGGAGGGCTAACTGTAATTCAAAAATAGGGGTACCAATGTGAAGACATGTCTCTGGGTCTCAGCATGGCGGACCCACCCACTTAAAACCAAAATCTGTATAGTTTTTGTACCTTTCTATACATAGGCAAACACGCATTCTAATGTAAGATAATTCTCAAGTTTGTATTATCCTATAGCGATAAGCACGACAGATTAAGTTTGATTTTGTGAATAAATGGACGAAATGAGAAATTTTTATTTAACACTAGGTTTACGGACGCTATCTGTATACCTATTCCTAAGGACACCTGTCAAATTATCAATTATCTGTATCATTATAGGTATCAATTACCTGTCAAATTGACAGGTAAAGGAAACCACGTTCCTATTTTTTTAACAATTAGTATAATTTAAGAACAATTATATATTATATTAACAGTCTCAACACGTTGACTGCCACGCGCATTTTACGTGCTTTGCCCATGGCGTGAACATGAATATTTTATTATGCGATGCATATTATGTTGAAATATTATTTACAACAAATAAGGTGAGTTGTATAATCGCGTTTAATGTATTTTTCGCGGTGGGGTTCACCGGTGACCCCCGAAGCGCTGTAGACCATTTTTGCCATTATCAATTGTTTAAAAACCAACTCGAAAAATATTTCTATTCCCGATTTTAGGATGAAGTTAGCGATGTATTTAGTGAAATGTTCCGATCACGAAGATTGCATTTCATCGAGCAATTACGTACAGAAAATACGTCGTCACGAATTTAAAAAGAAACCTGGAAGTGTGCGAAATGTAAGGCGATTTTGCAAAGTGTGCTATGAAAATAATTCAAATCAGCTAGGAAGAACGAGAGTAAAGAATTGCACTAAAAAAGTGGCGACATATTGTGCCGACTGTTTTGATTCACCTTTTCTTTGTATAAATAAAATTATCATTGCATGTTCTGTATGGCATTAATTTCTTCGAACCATTATAGTAACAGTGATACTATTTAAAAATTTATCAGTATCGATATTTACTCTAATTATGTATTTTTACTAATGGTCGCGTTGCCGGTCACCGGTGGCCCCCGTGGCGCCACCGCCAAATTGAGTGCCGGTCACCGGTCACCTCCATGGCAGTCAACCTGTTAATATAAGTTAACTAAATCTGCTACCATCGTATAATTGGAGCAAAAGCTTCCGCCAAATTGACTGGTTCCGTAAATCTAGTGTTAAACTACGGCACACACAATAGTACGGTGAAAAAAAGAAAACTAAATCCCATAAAATGTGATCTATTTTTATATATTGCCAAGAAGGAAATTAAATACTTCAACAGAAACTATATACACCTTGAAAATTATATGAAAATCGGTTCTTAACAGCTATGAGAGCTCGCTTGTAAGACTAAATTCTCATCAGTTCAGGAAGGTCTGACACTGGTGTAAATACGTGTGGACACGTGGACAGGGGGAGCATCGGGTCCGACGAGTAGCTCGGCGTATCATAGAGGGCACGGTCTCCAATAGATATGGTATTTTAAATTCTTCGCCACGACTCGAGCCGTCTGGACAGGACATAGAGGCGTCGCGTGTGCGCGGATAGTTGAGGACCCTCGGAATGGTATTGTCTCGTAGGTAGGGCAGGATGCGTTATTCATCAGTATTTGAGGACAGGCCTTGCACTCTCTGCACAAGTTTTTTGAATGCCTGTCATAGCGGTATGAATTTTTCAAATTCTGACTTCCACTTGTTGACGGAAGGAATTGAAATACGATTCGGGGGACAAATTTCGTTTCGTTTTCACGTTCGTTGCACGATAATGGTCACTCTGTATTTCTCTCTTCTAGAATATCTTTCTTTTATGGATGTAGAAGCTAGAGACAGGAAGCTATTTTTGCACGTAGGAGATTGATTTAAAAAGAACCATGCTTTCAAAACAGTGTAAATAATAATGAAATAAATATTCGTATTTTGATATAATATATTCTTTATGAACAATCGTTTTGTTAATAAAACATTAAATTTTAAATAACTGTAAATAATTACTTGATACTTAACATGTGTTATCGAAACCAGAAAAATTAAATCAGAGTTGGCCGAGAAGAAATTAGGAAAATAATGGCAGTGCAAAGAGTTAATTAACATCGATCTTTAGAATCTGATTAAATGGTGAGTGAGGTTCGTCCTCGAGTGCAAAGGGTTAATAGATTAAAATAAATAAAATGATAGATAAATCGATTTGGTAAATAAATAAAACAATAAGATATTTAAAATAATTAACAGAAATAGCTAATGAATGTGATGAATTTTCCTCTTATCTCAACCTTGATAAACGTATGCATATAAAAGAAAAAAACAAACATCATATTTCGAATAAACTACGAATAGAAAAATTTTCCTAATTTGACTGATAATGAAAAATAATAAATGACAGAAATTCAAATTTGATTACATTGTGGATAAAAATGGACACCAATATATTCTACGTTTTTAAACGGTTAACACATTAGTATATTTAGACAAAAATATTTAAATAATGAAAGCAACTCGCGATAAACTATTTTAAACGAAAGAAATGATTGACACTTTCTAGAAAATTCTCCTCGTTTGGGTTAGGTTTAGGTTAGGTATCTGTGAGCAGAAAAATGGTGGTCGTCAGAGGGTCGTTTTTCTCGCATAATATTGCAAAATTTAATTAAATTTAAATTTCCAAATGAGATAATAAAAAATTGAAAAAGACACGTGTTCGTAACAGTTATTTTTGTTTTACATTATTCAGGTTTGTGGATAGAAATGCACACCGATATCTTCTACGTATTTTAACAGTTAACACATTGGTATATTTAGATAAAAATATCTAAATAATGGAAACAGCTCGCAATAAACTATTTTAAATAAAAAATTTATTGACACTTTCTAGAAAGTTCTTTTCTCTCTCTTTCACTCTCATTAAACATTACATACCCATGTTTCCTCTTTGACGATTCTCACATAACTGTTTTATTCTGACACATTCTTCTAAACATTTTTTCTAACATCATTCATACCAGTCTGCACTCAGACACGTGTTCGTAACAGTTATTTTTGTTTTACATTATTCAGGTTTGTGGATAGAAATGCACACCGATATCTTCTACGTATTTTAACAGTTAACACATTGGTATATTTAGATAAAAATATCTAAATAATGGAAACAGCTCGCAATAAATTATTTTAAATAAAAAATTTATTGACACTTTCTAGAAAGTTCTTTTCTCTCTCTTTCACTCTCATTAAACATTACATACCCATGTTTCCTCTTTGACGATTCTCACATAACTGTTTTATTCTGACACATTCTTCTAAACATTTTTTCTAACATCATTCATACCAGTCTGCACTCGCACATATTATATTTGTATCATCGCAAATGAGTTTTACTTATTCAATCTCATTCACTTTCATACATGAGCCATTCACTACACAAATTGATTAACTCCATATAATAAAAAGCGGAGAAATGCAATGAAGTAATATGTATTGTTTTTTAAAATTCCCTTTATAATTTAAATCGAAATAAATATCGTAGAATGCATAAATACAAATGTAACTTTCGTCTAACGGTATATAAAATTTATAAGAAAAAATAGCCAGAAGGTAATCGTTAGTAATGTTACCATTTTTATGTTACCGGAAGAGTTAATCGATTTGGCAAGTGAAAAAGTAATAAATTTAAATTTTACTAAATTTTACTTAAATTCTGATAAGACGGCACTAAAAAATTCACCGTTATCATTCGTGGCTTGCTAGTGCATTTGAGTTGCATTATTGCAACGATTTGCATTAGAGTACGGAGTTAATCAAAGTGACCTCTGAAATAAATTATTTATTATTCAGTGGCGAAAAAATTTTTGTCGTTTAATGGTGTTAATCTTAATTATCGGGGAAAGTTATTATAAATATAAAAAGTCATGTCTATACCAAGTGCTTTGACGCTTAAATTTAAGATTTTTCAAAAAGTGGAGTTAATCGCTTTGTGCAGTGAACGGCTCACATATAAAACTAACACTCTCACCTTATATTTCGAATGAATTACGAATAGAAAAATTTTCCTAATTTGATTTAATAATGAAAAATAATAATTGAAAGCAATTTCAAATTTGATCACCTTGAAAACACGAATTCCTCGATCGATTTCTTTACACCAGCTCACTCAGACACCTCGCGTAGAAGGTGCCACGGAAACAACGTCATTCATACCAAGAAGGAAGTTTTCAGCATCGGGCTCATCTTTCATCCACATTAGAATTCCTGCTCGCTTCCAGATGCGTTCAACGTTCACGAGCATGAACTTGAACAGACCTAGGATCGCGTTACACCAGCCGAACAACCGTGTACATTTTCCGCAATTATTTCCCGGCCGAAAGTTTCCGGAAGGGGATGAATCTTCTGATATCGCTCCCCCTAACCGGTGAGATTCTAGTTGTACAAAGTAATGATCCCCGTATATTTCAAAGCAAAGAGGAGAGGAAACTTAGGGTATATTTCACGTCGACGGATTGAAAAATTACGTCCTCCTCGAGGCTGAGAGATATTCCGGTGTTAGGCGTTTGATTTGTTCCCTGAGAATTGTTCGAATTTCCAAGACTTTTTGTAATTCTCATCGTGATCGATTCGAGGAAGCTTTGAAAAGTTCTTTTTAAGGATCTTTCCTAAGGCATAGTTGAAAAGCAATATGGTGATTCTTTGAACTGATGAGAAATTAATTAATTAATTATACTGCGAGATATTCCCGCGTTAGGCGTTTGATTTGTTCCCTGAGAATTGTTCGAATTTCCAAGACTCTTTGTAATTCTCATCGTGATCGATTCGAGGAAGCTTTGAAAAGTTCTTTTTAAGAATCTTTTCTAAGGCATAGTTGAAAAGCAACATGGTAATTCTTTGAATCGATATAAATTAATTAATTAATTATTTTTGTTATTAAATTGATTTAAATTATACGTGGAAACTGACAATAAATTTCCGTGAAATTACTAAATTATTGTAAAATTGTAAAACGAGGAATTGAAATTTGTCTCTTCGTTTAGTAGACAATGTTAACAAATTTGTAATTTTCGAAATTTTTAAGGGCGAAGAAATCGTGGTTACATATTCGATAAAAGTGTTAATGGTTCGATGCGAGGATTATAAATTATTTATTACTCGGTATTACAATTTGTTCCCTTTAAATTTCTTTCTTCGAAGGACACCAGGGAATATTTTTCCAACTAAGAAATATTCAAATAAATTTGACCCTTCGTTCTAAAAGGTTCTTTCCCATTCAACGTTGAATATTTCTACATCCGCAAGTGTATTCATCCTTCTCGTTTCTATAAGCCATAAAGCCTTCATTCAATATTGGATATGTACACATCCGCTATCGAGCCTTTCATGTTCTTAATATCGTTTATACTTCTCTTCGTCTTTTATTGCACTGCTAATTGTTTGCGAAATTAAATGTAAATTCAGTTTTCGATATTCAACCTGGACGTTGAAATATGTTAGCGAATATTGATCGTCCCGAACGGATAGTTCTTTTATAACCTTATACTTTCTAGATACCTTTACTTCTGTCTAAAATTTCAAGTATTAATTAATTATATTAATTAATTAAATTATATGTACATGTATAAATACCTCTTCTCGCCATTGTTGTAAAAATAAAAATAAAAATATCTATCATAAATTCTAGACATTTAATGCGACTAATAACCCAACTTAGTAATTATATCCAAGCTCCATGTCATCAAAGTTTCCAAAAATTCTTTTGAAAAATTCTTGCTAAATTTTATCGTGCAAAATAAAAGAACGAAAGGAAAAACAAATATATACGTATATACTCTTTGCAGCCTATACATACATAATCTAAACACATATCTTATAGTTACATATTCTATATATACACCATATTTACATATTACAGTCAAGTCTCCTATAACGTGATTAATTCATACCGCGTTATAATATTAGAAATAAATAAATTGTACATGAATCAGACCTATATAAAAACTGCATTCTCAAAGTATCATGTTGCAATTGTTACGGGTAATGAATAAAATTTTGTAATAGAAATGGCAATGAATATGTAGATTTTTACATATTTCAATTTAGGTTTATCGAATGTAATACATAGTTCGTATAATAAAATTATAAATTAAACAAATTGTTTGCAACAAGAAAACTTAATTTGATACATATTAGTGACGCATCCTACTTTAAAATAGGATTCTAACGTATTAAAATTAACCAATTTATTACTTTGTTTTATATAATTATCTTTTGGGCGTCTATCAAAGCCCCTATTAAAATCTTTTCTATAATAAGTCCTCCTATCCACCAATACTATGCTATATTTCTTCTTATTTATATTTATTTCTGAAACATATATTTTATTCTCAAACACTCTTATGAAACCACTTGAGTTTGATCAGAATTCAGGCATTCTTACTATGTGGTTCATACATTGAGGATACTGTAATTAAACTGTTTTGTTATTCATCGTCACTGTCAAATATTTCCAGTCTAACCATTTCTTCTCTAATTGGCAAGAGTTTTCAGGAAAAAGAGACGAATTATTGCCCCAACGCCAAGTACTTGGCATATATGTTGACCAAGCATCCATGTGCCATTACGTTTTACCTAGGAGTCGGCAATATGGTATTTTCCAATGCGAATAATAATACCGTCGACACGGTATTTCAAGAATTAACGTGTCTAACAAACACCCAAAATTCCAACCAAACCCCCACTCGGAAGACATTCCTGACTTCTAAAGATTCGCCTCCGCGTAGTCTTGGTTCATCGAAATCGTTGCTTCCGAGAAGCTCCTCAAGCACGGCTCTCTCATGGAGTCGAATTCGCACCTTCGATTACCATTCAGCTATGACTCACCTGCTCGAGGGGGATCGCCGGTGATGGTCGGTGTAGGTGGCCGACCGCGGTCGGGGTGGGGGAGAGCGCAGCAGTGCCGCCTGGCGGAAACAGGGGAGGAAGGAAGCGAGGAAGAGGCACCGAACGAATCACCGGTGCAACATGTAAGAAATATCGTGTTACCGTCGAATAGTAAGATTTCACGTGGCTATCGCCGTTAATGACATCGCTACACTGCAACCAACTATAGTTCGTTCACCCTTGCGTTATCGATATCACGTTATCGCCCGACATCGATACCCCACTCGTCAGCACGATTTCGCGGTAACATCGACCCATCCAATCGATCGGTCGCGCGTGACGCGGGAGTGGGGGAAGCGGCGGTGGAGCACTCTGGCGGCCGAGTATACGCGTTACACAAAGGGGATATCGCGCTGGCAGGATTTCCCGGAGTAGTTTGCTTGTATTTTTCTTCTCACGTCGGCGAACACGTAACGAGAAAGTTCTGATTTCGTGGCAGCAGCGATTATCGCGAACGAGCTGCCACGTCGGGAACTATGGGGAATAATTATTTCCACACAGACCACCCTCCCGTTGTTCTGGATGTTTAAACCGTTCAGACGGCGTGCACAAGTGGCGTTTACTCGATCGTTTAATCTTGCCGTGTATTTTTTTCCCATGCTTTTTACCGATGTTTCTCGGCCTTTTTGTGCGCTTTATCGAGATTGGAGTCTTTGTAATTTTTGTCAGGGTCGAGAGTTCGAGATTGAAAACTCGAGTTTATTTGATAGATGTTCGGTTTGCTAAGGTATAGGGGATCGAAGATATGCTTGGGTAGTTTTGGAGAGTGGAAGATTCGATAACGATCGGCTGTTTTATGGTGAAATTAAATGCGACCTCTTGTCGATTATAGGTTTTTAGATTTAATTTAAAGGGGAAAAGTGATCGAATTTTTCCCCTTTTTTTAACTAATTCTTTGCTGTGCACGAAATGACTAGTTCTATATACAATATACGTGTATTGCATATACGTGTATAATTCTGTAATAATATTAAAATCGTAAATAATGATTTCTGTATGACCTAATACTATAATTGCGAAAATAATATTATTTCTTTTCCGTTTTGGGAAAAACCTAACCTAACCTCTCTAATGCAACATATAACAAAAATTTCACATATAGTTTCTTCCTCTTTTATTATACGATATACGTGTATTGCATATACGTGTATTATTCTGTAATAATATTAAAATCGTAAATAATGATTTCTGTATGACCTAATACTATAATTGCGAAAATAATATTACTTCTTTTCCGTTTTGGGAAAAACCTAACCTAACCTCTCTAATGCAACATATAACACAAATTCGACATATAGTTTCTTCTTCTTTTATTATTAAAGGAAAGTCGAGTGAATCCTCGAATTAACCATTAATCACTTGTTTAATAAATTAATAGAATATTTTTAGGTGATTACTGCAATTAAAGTTTCTCTGTTTCAAAATACCAATATTTAAAGTATTTGGAATTATTATTACTTAGAAATTAATATGTACAATTAAGATATACGAGAGTAAGTGTGGATTATCTAAGATATATATCTATTATTTCAAAATGCCACACGGAATAGATAGATTACTGATAAAACGAAATGAATTAAATGCATATTTTCGGACGACTATAACTGCATGTCACAAAGGCACGAGTGTTAAAGGGCTAATGGATTGTGAATGAACAGTATGCATATTACCCCACGATATACTGTCGCTATTGTTTGGCATATCACAAATTCCGAGATGTTATCGGAGAAAGTAATTTCTCTATTCAACAGTGACACGCTCTATTTACCCTATTGCTACACATTCGATTAATCAATTATTAATTTTTACGTGCACGTGTTAAATCCTGTTCCTGTCAGAAATTCCTTGCATGTGAATAATTATTATGATTATTATGAAACGAAAAAGTCAATTCGAAGTTAGAAGTTTTCGGACAAAGAAAGACATTGAATTGCATAGTGTTTTTATTACGAATAGTGATAATAATTTTATTTTTATAAATGTGGATGAAATTCTCGATATAATTATCCTGTGACAGTAATATGTAAAAATCATGCCACATCGTGGAATGCGATTTTTAGAATTAATTTAATATACAAAATATTAATTAATTATTAATTAGTTTAATATAATGAATATCAAATATTAATAAAGGGTATATTATATATACCCTATAGTATTAATATAAAACTGGACAAAATTCCCAATATATTCATCTTGAAATAATAATATATGATGATCATCTTATGCAATGAAATTTTAATAACAATAAGAACAATTCTTTATTTAATTACAAAGACTATCAAACACAAATATTAAGTTTAAATATATTTAATTTATAACAATCACATGTTCACACGTCTTCTCACTATTAAAACACAATTGCAACTGACCTATACCAAATCACTCTCGTTTTGTTCTTTCTTCTTTCATAGATTACATTAACATACACAATTCACACAACACCTCAATCATTACACGCATACTTATTTATCACGATAACCCAAATTCGTTAGATATTGTCATCCCATTCATACTTGTTCCACTCGTCCCTTTCTTACATACATCGCTACTTCATTATATCAACACATATATATTTAAAAATCTACGTAACCATTAACACAATATGTTAGTAATTATTTTATAATAATTCAATTTTCAATAATATTTTCTAAATCTTAGATTAAACAGTTTTTAATAAGAGTTTTTGGAAATTTTAAGCAGCAGTATCTAAAAAATATGAAAAAGTAGAAAGATAAACACTGATAGTGAAATCTATATAAAAAAAATATAATATAATATAAATATAAATAAATATAAATATAAATATAAAAAGTACTACTTATAATGAATACTACAGTAATTATTACATAATTTATATAATTTGTATTTCGTATAAATATATGGAATTGAACGACTGAAATATTTATTTAGAAAATAGAATAATTATTATAGTATAATTATTACGTTAATTATTCTCAATTACTGGTTAATGTTATAATATTATTTGTTACAATATAGAGTTTCTGGAAATTTTAAGCAGCAATATCTAAGAAATATAATATAATATAAATATAAAAAGTACTACTTATAATGAATACTACAATAATTATTATATAATTTATATAATTTGTATTTCGTATAAATATATGAAATCGAACGACTGAAATATTTATTAAAGATTAAAATAATTATTATATTATAATTATTACGTTAATTATTCTCAATTACTCGTTATTATTATAATATTTAAAAATCTATGTAACCATTTCCACAGCCTATACCATAAATAAAATAATTATAAATTATAAATTTGCTTTATAAAGTAAAATATATAAAGAAAACAGAATTCAAGGATAGGAGAGTTGGAAAATAATAAAATTCATATTCTCAAACATCCAGTCATAAATGTATGATCAACAACTCGACAAAATATTGCCACATAGCTGTAAAAGAAAATCATCGTGTAATTACACTTGAGAAATCAACTGAACCCCTCCATCGAACGGAAAAAGGTATCTTCCAGATAACAAGGAAATTCCATTCCCAATTTCCGAAGAACCTTGGAGCAAAAGAGCACGATTTCTCGCGAGGCACGACGGGCAACGATTCCTCTCCCACGCGGGCCCGTGTCGCGAGACATCGCTCTATCGAGATACAAAATCGTTTCAAGTCCCCGACCACGCGGCCCATTATCATACGTTATTACCAGCGGCTGGAAGAGCTCGCGGGACGGCCGGTATGCGTGCGCGCTTATCACGAGATAATCCCCCAATCTTCTAATCTTCTTCATTTGAATCGCGGCGCAGAAACGGAACACGTTATTATCGTTTATATTCCGGGTCAAGGGTGACGCGTCTACTCGGCCGCCTCCTTTCTTCCTTCGACGCGAAGGTGAACGCTGGTCTCACAGCGGAGGAGGCGAAAGATCGTCCTGAGCCCGCTTCTTCGTCGTCTCTGCACGCCAACGTTCGCGTGGGATGCTCGCAGTCGGATCGTAACGAACTGACACGCGCGTCAACTGTCTTCGAACAGATCTTGGCATACGTTTCTTATGCTGCAAGTTCGAACATTTTAGTAGTAAGACGATATTTCTCAAGTCGTAGGTTGAACTTTCTTTTTCAGGGTTTAGGTTAGAGTTAGATAGCGTAGTAGGTTTGTGTTAACACATTGAGCATGGGCAGCATATGAGACATTTAAAGCCTGAGCACCGGCCTCGTTCGCTTGTTTCCGAACAACGAGTAGGTAAAGAAAATATTTCAAACTTATACATTTTCTTAAAATACTATATTTTCATTGCATATTCGTCATTCTGTGGACATTTCGCTATTACTAAAATCATCGGATTCACTCGAATATTGTAATAGAACAGCTCTTGATATTCTCCTTGGACCCAAATCGCTATCACTGTCCTCGACTCGTATGTCAGAATCTTCCGAATGTATCGAATAATCTGATAGAGGGTTAGCAATATACTCGTTAAAAACTTCACTCGTATTATATGGATAAAAAGTTACGGAATAATAAGACTTATTATATTGTTCAACGAAAAGCGTAAACCTACGAAAGAGGTACTAACTAAGGAATACACTCTTGAGAGTGATTCTTGCTTTGATTGTTTCTGAACCATCGTATACGTTTTATTTTCGGAGTATAACAAATTCAAATTGTCGTAAACGTGACATGTGAATGCAAATTGATGTGTAAGACGTCCATACAAGCGAAAAAGAATCCTCGTCATCGTGAGGGCGAGAGTCAAGTGACAAACTTAGAAACCCGCGTTTCAATGTGTTTTAACCCATTTGCATCATGGCTCTATGCCGTGTTCAGGCATCAATGACATTCAACTGACGACAAGCCCGTATCACCGCGCGCCTATCAGCACCTACTGATAATGGCAGTTAAAAGGATTTTCACGACAAAAGTAAAACTTGTTAAGAATATAATGAACCGATGTAGATGAGATACTCACAAAAGGGATCAAACGTGATCTGTGGCATACGAAAAATATTCAGCAACTGGTAATGGAAAAAGTCAGCTCGCGGAATATTCCGCACTCGGTGATAGAAGACAGTCATAGCTCGCGGAATATTCCGCGCTCGGTGATAGGAGACAGTCATAGCTCGCGGAATATTCCGCGCTTGGATGCAAATGGTTAAGGTAATTATGGGTAATTGAATGAATGAATTATGGGTAGAAAGAAATAACTATCTTTATTCTATAATTATCCTTATTCTATCCTACGGAAGGTATATCAAATGTATTCTGAGTGTTCGCATGGAGAGTCAAAACTAAAAGAGTATTCGATTGCAGCTCGTCCTCGTCCCCTAATTGTTATCTAACGCGTGAAGTAAACACTTGTGGTGCATTTATAATACAGTCTCCTATTTGCTATTTGCATATAATGCGGTGCGAAAATTGAGACAATTCTGCGCAGGAGCATTTTTATTTTATTTAACTCGTAATATTTATTTTCGTAGACTTTGTAAGTTGAATAGATCCTAGTTGATACGATGGCAAGGTAAGAAATTGATGGTCAGGTAATAAATTTTGCATTGGCAATGTTTATATCGAAATTATGAAACGTTTCATAGTAATTTTTATTTTTAAAACACGCGTGCTTTTATGAAACTTCAAATATTGACTTTCTAGGATTTGTAAATAGTTTAAGAAATTTGTACCTGGAAATACTATAGTGTTATTACCACATTGAGGTGAATTTACAGTGCACTAATAAAATTGTATTTACAATATTTATATTAAAACTAGGTGCAATTCTATGATGAATTTTTATTGTAAAATACGAATATTTTTATAAATTCGTGCTATTATATAAAAATATTAGGTATAATTTGACCAATGGTATTATAGCTGTAATATGAAATTAATTTTACAAGAAAGTAATCGTGTCGTTAGATATTTTTCGATTAAATTTTTACAATTACTCGTGTTCAGTTCTACAAACATTTTATTATACAGTGCAAAACGAGACAGTTCTCTGAAGAGACGTCCCAATATTTTATTAGTTAGCTAAATAACTTATACAAATAGAAATACGTTTGATTGCGTGCTATGGTCTTGTTTGGAGTTCGTAGCGTTCCTAACAATCGATACTAAGTTCTGTTGTGTATTTAGCAAGTTTGGAAGAGAGTGTGTTTGTGACCAACTTCTGTCAAATACCTATGCTGAATTTAGGCAAATATTGCTTCTATTTAGACATTTAATGTAATTAATAAAAGAAAATTCATGATAATAGATTTCGAGTATCATTAAAAATTTCAAGTATCGTTAAAAAATGGACAAAAGGTTTTAAACATTGTCTGGAATATTTATTCTCCTCCTTTTTTAAATTTTCTTTAATATAAATTCGGTATATTTAAAAGCCAGAAAATATCAATTGAAAATATTGGATACTGAAAAGAAAGGAAACGATAAGATTATCTAGAAAATAATTTTGAGATTCCTTGATGAGTAAAATAGATCACAAAAGGTGGTGTATTTATCACTTAATAAATTAGTACTAATTTTATGGCAAATACGTAAATATATTTTCATCAAATTTCTCCTAAATTTCTCCTAAATTTGGCTAGAAACGTTTCCTGGAATCCGATATAAAGCACTCAAAAAGGTCCTTCCATTGAATGGTTTTCTAACTTTACAAGATTTTTATAAGATGTATGCGTACTTCATAGTAAACGACTGCGAAAAGAAATCAGCTTGATTGAATTTCCATTGAAATTTCTGTATCTATACTTACCTTACTATTTCTTCATATTTCTTAGATACTGCTGCTTAAAATTTCCAGAAACTCTTTATTATAACGAATAATATTATAACAATAACGAGTAATTGAGAATAATTAACATAATAATTGTACTATAATAATTATTCTATTTTTTAAATAAATATTTCAGTCGTTCAATTCCATATATTTATACGAAATACAAATTATATAAATTATATAATAATTACTGTAATATTCATTATAAGTAGTACTTTTTATATTTATATTATATTATATTTCTTAGATATTGCTGCTTAAAATTTCCAGAAACTCTATATTGTAACAAATAATATTATAACATTAACCAGTAACTGAGAATAATTAACGTAATAATTATACTATAATAATTATTCTATTTTTTAAATAAATATTTCAGTCGTTCAATTCCATATATTTATACGAAATACAAATTATATAAATTATGTAATAATTACTGTAGTATTCATTATAAGTAGTACTTTTTATATTTATATTTATATTTATTTATATTTATATTATATTATATTTTTTTTATATAGATTTCACTATCAGTGTTTATCTTTCTACTTTTTCATATTTTTTAGATACTGCTGCTTAAAATTTCCAAAAACTCTATATTGTAACGAATAATATTATAACAATAACGAGTAATTGAGAATAATTGACGTAATAATTATACTATAATAATTATTTTATTCTTTAATAAATATTTCAGTCGTTCGATTTCATATATTTATACGAAATACAAATTATATAAATTATATAATAATTATTGTAGTATTCATTATAAGTAGTACTTTTTATATTTATATTATATTATATTTCTTAGATATTGCTGCTTAAAATTTCCAGAAACTCTATATTGTAACAAATAATATTATAACATTAACCAGTAATTGAGAATAATTAACGTAATAATTATACTATAATAATTATTCTATTTTCTAAATAAATATTTCAGTCGTTCAATTCCATATATTTATACGAAATACAAATTATATAAATTATGTAATAATTACTGTAGTATTCATTATAAGTAGTACTTTTTATATTTATATTTATATTTATTTATATTTATATTATATTATATTTTTTTTATATAGATTTCACTATCAGTGTTTATCTTTCTACTTTTTCATATTTTTTAGATAGTGCTGCTTAAAATTTCCAAAAACTCTATATTGTAACGAATGATATTATAACAATAACGAGTAATTGAGAATAATTAACGTAATAATTATACTATAATAATTATTCTATTTTTTAAATAAATATTTCAGTCGTTCAATTTCATATATTTATATGAAATACAAATTATATAAATTATGTAATAATTACTAGAGTATTCCCTATAACTATTATTTTTCATATAGATTTCGACTATTTAATTGAGAACAATTGACTTAATAATTATACTATAATAATTATTTTATTCTTCAATAAATATTTCAGTCGTTCAATTTCATATATTTATACGAAATACAAATTATATAAATTATATAATAATTACTATAGTATTCATTATAATTATTATTTTTAATATAGATTTTGATTATTTAACGAAATTATTAAAAACTGTTTAATTTAAGATTTAGAAAATATTATTGAAAATTGAATTATTATAAAATAATTACTAACATATTGTGTTAATGGTTACGTAGATTTTTAAATATATATGTGTTGATATAATGAAGTAGCGATGTATGTAAGAAAGGGACGAGTGGAACAAGTATGCATGGGATGACAATATCTAACGAATTTAGGTTATCGTGATAAATGAGTATGCGTGTAATGATTGAGGAGTTGTGTGAGTCGTGTACGTTAATGTAGTGTATGAAAGAGGAAAGAAGAAAACGAGAGTGATTTGGCATAGGTCAGTTGCAATTGAGTTTTAATTCTTTGCACTCGACGAATTTTTCGTTACAGAAGAATAGTAATTCGAAGACTTTCTGCCATAAAATTGACGATATTTTTAAAACGATAAATAAGAAACTTTATGCAAATTAAGACGTAAAATTATTTTACTTCGACATTCCGCGCATCGTTGGGTAATTTCGAATTTGATATATTAATTAAACATTTATTAATTGTGATTAAATGGCGACTGAGGGTCGCCTCTCGAGTGCATAGGGTTAATAGTGAGAAGAGGTGTGTGCATGTGATGGTGATAAATTAATTATATTTAAACTTAATATTTGTGTTTCACAATCTTTGTAATTAAATAAAGAATTATTCTTATTGTTATTAAAATTTCATCCAGCACTAACACATATAACTCTGCATCATTTACCATATACGTCATATTAACATATCGAATAAAACACACAAATCTTCCCCTCTCGAAGTTCTTTTTCCCCATCTCCCTATCCCCGTCAACTTTTATGTCCCGTATTACCTCAGCCATGAAACGTAAACCGTCTACCATAATCCGGCTGCATGAAAGTTGCATAAAAATCGCATAAAAGTAGCATAAAAATTGCTCGCGGATATCGATTGCGCCTGCGAGCTGAATCGGATATATCGAAAAGGAAACATACGTCAGAGACTCGTGACAGGTTCTCATTTTCGTGGCGGATGGCTGATCTTCGATGGTAGAGGAAAAGAAAAACGGGTCACCATTTATCGTTCTCGAGCCATTACTCGCCGTTTGGATCGTGTAATTGGCGTTGCAAAAGTACACGCGGCATATTCTTTGCTCCACTTCGTCTTAACTGAAACTAATGCGTCGTAAAGTGATAAAGATTCGGCCAAGTCATACCCTTCGTTCCACGGATAACTGCTCTATCTGACCGGGTTACCTGCATCTCTCCTGAACTCGTAAATACTCTTTCGAGACTTTTCTGGTATAAAAATCACTTTCCATAGTAACTAATTCTACGAACATACTTTATTTCGTGAGTTCGTAAATACTCTTTCGTCACTTTTCTTGTATAAAAGTCACTTTGCATATGGTAACTAATTCCACGAATATTCTTTATTTTATTAATACGTAAATACTTTATCGTCACTTTTCTCGAGTAAATGATTTTTCTTTGTATAGTAATTAATTTCATGAACTTAAAAATAAATGATCTTTCTTCGCAGAGTAATTAATTTCATGAATATTCTTTATTTCCTGAATTCGTAAATACTCTTTCGTCACTTTTCTTGTATAAATGATCTTTCTTTGTATAGTAATTAATTTCATGAATATTCTTTATTTTGTAAATTCGTAAATATTCTTTTGTCACTTTTCTTGTATAAATGATTTTTCTTCGCATAGTAATTAATTTCATAAACATTCTTTATTTCCAGAATTCGTAAATATTTATTCTTTTTTCACTTTTCTTGTATAAATGATCTTTCTTTCCATAGTAATTAATTTCATGAACATTCTTTATTTCCTGAATTCGTAAATATTCTTTTGTCACTTTTCTTGTATAAATGATTTTTCTTTGCGTAGTAATTAATTTCACGAACATTCTTCATTTCATCCCTAGGTCTATTTGTAAGGAAGCTAGGAAACTGGAATGATTTAGCTAGATGAGTTAATAAAGAAATCCTGTCTAGCTTTTATTTGCAAAAAAGTGTGTTTTTGTTAATAAATTGCTACGTAGATGCAATTTGAGTATATAAATTTTGAGTTGTCTTGGAATAAACTTTTTAAAAGTCCACCGTCTGGACCACGCATCATAGAAGGCTTCGAGCCTCCGTATATTTTATACTGTACATTACAAACGAAGCAATACATCGTGACTTGGCTATACCTTTAGTAAAATGCGAAATCACCCAATTTAGCAAACGCCACATGAATCAGTTAACGTATCACAAAAATCAATTAGCTAGAAAGTTGTCAAATCCAAATAAATCCCCATTTAGACTAAAAAGATTCGCTCTCCTAAACCTGGTACGTCGATTCTCCTAATAACTCCAACTCCATCATTGCACTGTACATACTGTAAGTAATCAACTGATGCAACAGTTTACGTATTTGCTTTTCATGTCACGCATAACTCTGTAATTTTTACTTATAATTCCCATTTGAGGAATTTTATTGTAAAACTCGCGAAGTCAATTGAAAAAGAAAAATTTAAGAATCATACTTCTCGATGACGTGGTTTTAGCGATGCCTCATGATACTGCTTAGGAGGTGAAATCAGAGGAAACTGGTACACCTCGTTTACCCCCTTGGTCACTGTGAGCTTATATACGCGGTCAGAAATTTTGCTTTTGTGACACGAAAGGCGCATAGAAGCGCTCAACACAGATTGCTTTTCTGACACGGAGGACGCATCTCTACCCAAAATTTTGCCATTCTCGGCTGACATTGTAAATTAATTCCTACCCGTGTGGTACGACCGGTACGTTTCAAAGTCTGCCGTAGTCAAAGGGTTAATACCAAGCAATATGCATTTCATTCGTTCTTATTCCTAACAAATTAACATACGCATATACCAGTGAGTTAAACGTCGTTTAACACTTAAACAACGTCCCTGAATCGTAATATCAGTTTTTCCGTTTCGTCCATACCTATTCCCATATTCAAATTATCGTGTTAGATGTCACCTTGGACTAAAGCTTTAAACGGGTTTAAGTATTCTTAGTAGCTTGAACTCGGGATTCACCGAGGGCCTCGCGTGATACCTTCACAGTTTCTTTCGATGATCTCGCCAACGCTGTTCCACGCGATAATTGCGCGTGAAGATAAGGACATGGCGAAACGATAAGTGGTAGCACATTGTTCGGAGTAATTACAACGATTTGGGGACTTAAAGGGATCACTGAAACTGATACCTGGCGACGATGAAGGGGGATAAGGTGGATCGCGGGAAATACATAGATGGTAAATATTTAAACTCAGGAAATAGATGAAATAACGCTCGCTTGCGTCTTTTCACGCTTCGTACACGTCGATTCTGGATTTTGCTTGAATCGAATAGCGATAAAACTATAAAATGGCGAGAAATGATCGAATAGTGCCTCTTGTACTATCGATGAGTGGCGAAGGTAGAATTATTTATTTTTTAAATAATTATT
>NW_016910610.1:524222-579111 GCF_001483705.2 Eufriesea mexicana
ATATTAAAAATATTACTATAAATAATAAGATAATATTAAAATAATAACGTTACTATCTATTTAATTTTCTTAAATAATTATTGTTATTAAATTCTACTTTATTCCTGCATAAACATTCAAATTCTTCGAATTTATACAGACCTCTGTTCAACTTTTTAACGTCTGAGTCATTTGGTCCTTGGTCATTTAAGGTCACAAGAAAAGTATATCCAACCATATCGTTTAATTATTCATCTCATATGTTATTACTTTCCCCTGCGTTTGCTTCATCTTATCGCGCGTTTTAGAGATAGAGAAAGCAAATTCGCACGTATACGCTTCCTATCTGGTGTATCTGATAACAGGCAAATCGCGCTCGAAATTGCAACAAGAGGGACATTTATAACGCTACTCGTAGTCGAGAAATTGGCTTTGAGCGAGCAAATTAATGTAGGACAATCAGAACACGATGTTTTCATTTTTTCTGGAACCATAATTCTATTAAACCTTTTTCAAATTTAATCCTTTGCACTCGAGAGACGCCGTTCAGTCGCTATTTGATAAAATTTCAGAGCTCGATCAAATTTAAATATCATTAATATTTAATACTATTAAATATTAATTTAATTAAATATTAATTTAAATATATTTTCAAATTTAAGATAACGTAACTGTGTGCAAGGTATCGAAATGAAATAATTCTACGTGTTAATTGTTATACGATTTCTTATTTACTGCTGAAAAAATATCATCAGCAATCAGCAGATCAATATCATCAAAAATATCATCAAATTTTGAATTAATTTCTAATTCCTAAAAGGAAAATGGAAGAAATGAAAGAATAGGAATGCGGAAAAATGGGAAGAAATAAGAATAGCAGGACGAGAGATAGCAGGAGGATGAAAAGGAAATCGGCGAAGATTACGAGAGCTGAGTAACGCGATGTCGAATTAATTTCTAATTCCTAAAAGGAAAATGGAAGAAATGAAAGAATAGAGATACCGAAAAATGGCAAGAAATAAGAATAGTAGGACGAGAGATAGCAGGAGGATAAAAAGGAAATCGGCGAAGATGACGAGAGCGACGTTTGCACGCCCACGCGTGCCGTCTTAATTACGGCCAGGCCTGGCGGCTGGTTTTACGATTATGCCGGTTCGAGGAGCTCGACCGCCGGCTTACTTCCTTTTATAGCCGGCGTTAAAAAGTAATTAGGACGGGAGAGCCGTGGAGGAGCGCGCTGGCAGATACGAACGATAACCTTAATGACGATCGTGTATGCAAACGTCCGCGCGTACGAAGCGCGCCGCTTCGAGATAAACGCGCAACACCGGCCCACGTGGAAATTGCCAGCTCCCCGATATTGGCGGCGATAACTCTTCCTCCACGGCTCGTTCCCGCCGCGCCTTTCGAACGGCCGCGTTAACGTCGGTCACGTGACGAATGGAGGATATCGCGGTGCGCGCGCATGCGCGCCGGCCGGCCGAAATTTCTGCAGATGTTGGTGGTTGCAGAATTAAAACTTGTATGGCAGTAGAAGGTGGTTTTTATAATACAAGAATATTTTATTTTCTTAACTGCACTTTATATAATACGACAATGGTGGTTTTGTGGAAGTGGTCACATAGATTTTTAGGTATATATGTGTTGGGATGAGTGGAACAAGTATGCATAGGATTCCAATATGTAATGAATTCTGGTTATTATGATAAATGAGTATGCGTGTAATGATCGAGGTGTGTGTGAATTGTGTATGTCAATGTAATGTATGAGAGGAAAAAAAAGAGAATAATGATTTGGGATACGTTAGTTGTAATTGAGATATAATAGTGAGAAGTCGTGTCATTGAGTAATTGTGCGAAATTAATTATATTTAAATGTTATATTAGTGTTTTATAATCCTTATTAAATAAAGAATTGTTCTTCTTGTTGTTATTAAACTTTCATCCACCATTAACAGGTTTACCCGTGCACGTGTTTACATGCTAACGGCTCTACAAGGACTGAGGACTGAGGCGATGATACACAAATGACGAGGACAAACATGGGTTACATTAGCAATAACATATAAACACAGAGATGTCGCAATTAGTGACTTAAATTCTCCGAGAGGAGAACAAGAGCCACCGAAGAATAAATATGTTTCGGCCAGATTTACCAGGTTTTTGATTAAACTTTGAAATTGTATTCACATTTTCCACTAATATCGTGGTGAGCTAATTTTTTTGCATAAATGAAGAGATAAGAACCTATTGGATTAGCCATTCCAGTTCCTATAGGTTTTTGATCAAAATTTTAATCATTAAAATATAAATAATGTAGTATCGCAGAATTTCCATCTCGTGTATAGGTGACTTTATTTTATTTATATTTGGTCACGTTGGGGTAGGTTTTTGAGGAATATATATAAGAAGGCGAAAATGGTTAGTGGGGGATTCTTGAGAGACAGTGCTTGAGAGATAGTTATGGTGGGTCAGTGATATTGTAATTGTGTTGTTAGTTGTAGTTGTAAGAGTTTATATAGTATTATTCGTAGTTTTTACCGTAACCGCACATTGTATTATTATTTTATTATCAATAAATAGTTTTATATTATTTAACAACCACCCTGTCTCTACAATAAGCTGAATTAAGTTTACAGACTCATAATCTATCGATATATTTAATAATATTTTATATAAAATTAGACCATTGAATTAATTCATTGGTAATGAATTTGATAATAGATTTACCATCAGCGAATATCTTCCCGTTATTTTTCGTAAAAAAAGCTTTTTTTAAATTAAAATATGGTAAATGGATAAAGATTCAGTAACTTTGCACTAAATTTTTATTGCAATTTTTCGGATTTCTTTTTTATATTTTGTATTTTTATTGCAATGCTTTGGATTAATTTTATTAAATCGGAGATATTTTTTGGTACTGTTATACCGAATTCTGTCTACCCTCGTCAATATTTTTAAGGAATTAGTAGATCGATGAATTCACCCAGACACGAGACTTTGATTGGTATTAAGGGTTTCGTTTTATTTTATTGCAATTATATTGCATAGGATGAAAATTGTAGGGCAAAAATTTATTTTTATTGCAATTTTATTGCATACGATAAAAATTGTCGATGAAATATATCTAATTATATTTATATATAGTCTTTCTCACGATATTCGGTCACACGTTTATTCCCAATGAATTCTGAATTGCAACGACCTATCCTAACTACTCTCTCACGTATTCTCTCTTCTTTCATACATTACATAAATATACACAGTCTGTATCACACTTCATTCGTTACACGCATGCTCGATTCACTCATTCTTACTTCCAGGCATCGCTCGCTTTTACATCAATATACGTATAAAAATCTGTGTCAACCATTAGCAGAAATTTAAAATTGCATTTGCCATGATCGATGAAATGACAGGTGGATGGAAAAATTGAAAAGGGAGAGCTTTAGAAAATCGAATAAATGGAGATATTGTGTATGTGATTGGTATGTGTGTGGTGTATCGTCTTCTCCCTTGCCGTTTTTCGTTTCGTTTTCCGTCTTCCGTTTACCGTCTTGCGTCTTCCAGTTTTAGTTCACGTCTGTCGTGCCTTGTCTGAGCACCAAAACCGTCTTACGTCATCTGATGTGTTTTGTTTGATTTCTCGCGATCGTCTGATGTCTCGTTTTATAATTTTTTGATCGTCAAGAAGGACGGCGAGGCGCGTCTTCTACGTATTATTGCCGTCCCAACAATCTCCGAGTTTTATGAAAACTTCGCCCGCCGCTGGCGGGCCCCCTTGACGGCCGAGTCTGGGCCTGAACAGAACGGCAAGCAAAACGGACTGGGCACTTAACGTGTTAAACTCACGCTATAAGTGCGTATTATGCTATAAATAAGTATTAACCAAGGCTACAAAATCGTGTGAAACTCGTGGAAAGGAGATCGGGTCAAACACGAGTATCACGTGTGAGAGCCGTGATTCGTCGATAGGGTCGAACGTGAATATCACGGGTCAGGTACGTGGTTAATTTTCGTCGATGTTTTCCTATCTAAGTTACGTGTTATTCTTGGCCGCGTTCGCGACAAATTGCACAACGTGTTACCGACGTTGCTGTTGACTACGACACTCGTCATTGCAACTCAAGTGATAGGGCAAGGAGTCAGTATAAATCGAGCAGTATATTAATATTGATACGTAATTCAGAGTTCGAAAGAATCATATCGACATTCGATATTTCAAGTTAAGTTCACGCTACGACTGCAGCGCCATCTAGAGCGAGCAAAAATTCCGGAGTCACGACAGAATTTTCGAGCGAACGTGAACGAACGTGGTGAAAGGTTAATTGCGGCCTATGTACGAGGTGAATCGTCGAACGCGAAATTTTGCAGCGTTATTGAGAAAAATGAAGTGTCGCCTATGAGAGAGGATGGAGCGCTTCGGCCGTGACAAATACGTTCATTTCTCAACGCGGAAGGGTTCAATCTATTCCAGTGGCGATTTTTCACCCCCAGCTTTTTACGAACGCGACTGCCCCATTGTCTCGCGCGTTTTATTGGAACCGAGGGCTGAACTTTAACGACGAAGGGAAAAATGCTCCGAATGATAAAAAAAAAGTTTGATTTTGAAAAATAACGAGCACCAACTTTGCAGCTTGTGCTGCACGGAATGAATATGGATTGGCGGGAAATTGTGTAGGTATAGTCGTGTATTCTCGTGAAATTTTTATATCGTTTATTGTTCTCCATTTTCTGTAATGTGTGCTTTATCTGTTTCATTGTATCCTTTGTTCCCTTTTGGCTGTTCTTTGTTTCCCTATTTTTCGTTTCTTCCCTTTGTTCGGAGTTATTGAGGAATTATTTATTTAAATAATTCTATAATTTATAGAATAATTTAATTTTCGACTATCTTTTTGGCTATTTTTGATAATTTATCCGTTATATAATAATGTAATATTCGATAGCTGTTAACAGTGTTTGATATTTTATCTTTTATCAAATTTTGTAATATCCGAGATAAAATTGGTTTCAACAATTTTTTATTGATTCATCTCCTATAATAATAATGTCCTAAAATAATAAAATATTCGATATTTTAAATAAATTTCTGCAGTTTGCGATAGTTAGATAATTTATATCATCTAAAGTCCATTTTCTAATCTCACAAATATTTTAGAATAAAAATACGTTTCAGATTATACTTCTTTGTCATTTTCTTAAATAATTTGAGTCATTCGTCTACTTTTTGACACGGTTTCACACAAAGTACATATAAATACCTGTAATATCAATTTCACAATATGCTAACGAAGGAAATACACAGTCTATATGATAAAACAACTAGATAACAAAGTATTGGAAAATTATAGATCATTTTGCTCACTTATATCTCACAAATAATTCTGAAACCAATTTTTACGTTTCAAAATAGTCCTATATCACGTCAACAAAATTATCCAGTAATTCGAAACTCACCCTCACCATCTCGAGTACCTAGCAATTTATCTCACCCATTATTTTTTCTGTCGTTCGGCCATAATCGATATACGAGGCCCTGTTACACCATTTCACTTGATCTCCTGTCCACAATGACATCGATTTACGAAAAATACCCTCTTCAATGTGCCCATATCGTTCGATGAGACAGGAGTGGGAAGTCGTAAAACATCATCAGGAGAATAGCGATAAAAATTTATTGCAGAGATATTTGGTCACACTGTTTCGTTCTTTTCTTAATCCTACGAGGATATAGCAATTCGAAAACAAGCTTCCCATAGACTTGAGTTGGCGTGCCATCGTGATAGTCAAGTGAAGTTCAATTATTGAGTTCATATGAGTCTTTCACAGGCTAAATCGATGAATTTCTTCCTCCATTTTTCCCAATTTTTAAAATCCATAGTTGTTAAAGGGGTTATAACGCAAAGGAATAGTAGTCAGTGGAAAACTGTGGAAAAACTGTAAAGATCTTTATTGAACGGGTGGTCTATTTAGGGCCACGCAGGTGACAAGTCGTCTTCATAAGATTGGAGACAGGAGACAAAACGCAGGGGAAGGGATCGCCCCCACATTGCCAGGATGTAGAGTTTACTTTACTATTTAACGCTAGAACTAGCAACCCAGTCAAAATGACTGGTCGCAGAATTTTCCTTTTCGCAATCACCGAACACATACATCTGCTTTAAGAATAAAATTGGTATCAACTCATATTAAGAAAGAGCTTTAATCAATATATAATCTGTGCACGTTATAGTTAGGTACCCATTAAAGATCGGTAGTTCTAGCGTTAATTTTACTACAACAATAGTGTCAAAGTTTCTGCTGTAGGATATGTATATCAGGTTTAGGGTAGATACCACTCCAAATATTCTGTCTACAAGGGAGAGTCAATGGTTGACTCGATGTACTCGAGCTTGATACGAACTGACTTCTTTACGGTGAGCTGACTTGTCGTTCCCGTGATGGGCTGGTGTCCTATGGTGATGGCCTGGTGGTATCCCGGTGGTCGTCGTTGCTATCGATAGGGTAGCAGGTAGAAGGACGACAGAAAAAGGAAGGGATGCGTTTCGTCCCGCGTCTGCTAGTGGACTCATCGGTAAGACTTTCTTCTAACAGGCCCTGCCTTAGACCGGGGATACTCAGGTGGCATAGGAACTTCTATTTAACCACTTGCGCTGGCAAGAAATTCACAGACGCGTGTGCCAGAACGGTCCAGTGTTTCTGTGACAATTGCCTGACGACGTGTGTACCACGTCGTTGGCGATTCTGCGACAAAAGCATTACGACGTGCGTGGCACGTCTTTCTAGCGCAAGTGGTTAAGGAAACACTACACTACTCTCTGTTTTGTGAATTGATTTGGCAGAAGACTTTCTGCTTAGCAACAGTCACCAGTTGCTTAGGAGATACACAACGAGGACATTAAACTTCCTTTCTTCCTATTGACATGCCATTGTAGAAAGCATCCACATCTAGCACCGCCTCTAGGAAAATAGTAGAACTAATGAAAGCACATCAGAATATTTATGTTCCCAATTTTTAATATCCATAGTGTCAAAGTTTCTACTATCTGTTTTGTGAATTGACTTGACAGAATGTTGCTTAGCAACAGTCGCCAGTTGCTTAGAAAATACACAACGAGGACATTAACCGTTTGAGTCCCAATCAGGTTTTCGGAAGAACACGGTGGAAAAACCCTGAACAGCGCGATAACGCTTGCTTGTTAATCGAGTACGAAAAAGTCCAAACGGCGCGATAGCGCTTGTCTAATTTTATGTCGAAATATCCCAATCGTCGCAATAGCGCTTGTTGGTACTATGTGACGTACATCAGCAAAGTTGAGTGCGATCGCGCAGCTTGGGACTCAAACGGTTAAACTTCTTTTCTTCCTATTGGCATACCATGCCTATTGACCACAGTAGAAAGTATCCACATCCAGCACCACCTCTAAGAAAATCGCAGAACTAATGGCAACACATCAGAATGTTCAAAAGATTCAGCACACTAAGAAATACGCGGGCTAAAAATGGGATGTTGATAAAATTCAAATGGATCAACGTGAATGAATATGGAAAATATTTATATTAGAAACATACGAAACATTAGACATCAGTCAGAACTCGAAATATCACGTTCATAGTTCAGTCCATATGTAGATGGAGGCAATTAAGTACAGCGTAAATATGAACATATATCACTGTGGGAGTGGTAGTATTTACGTTGTGCGAATAAAGAGAATAGCAGCGTGAACGGAGGATATTGGACTGGTGTCAGAAGTTTGAAAGGAGAGTGTTTGGTCAGAGTACTCGAGATAGCCACGTGAAGGAGGATGCATTGTCATCCGTGGATGGATGTGTTTAAATGTGTCTTAGGCATGGCTATGTATCATAAAAGCAACAAGCTAGTACAGAAAGAATGAATGCTCGTGGCTGGGAGTATGAATGGTAAAATGCATATGTGAAAAGGAAGATTAGTCGAGTTGTAGTGAAAGAATGGCAGAGTCTAGCAAGGCAAGAATCGTCATAGTCGTAGACTGTGTCGCGTCATAGTTAACCAGAGAAGATGCATATTCAATGTAAGCTGAAATTTCAGTGAGGAATTAAATAAAAATGAATTTGGTCACAATGGAATAGCAATTGGTAGAAAATCTAGCATCTTATAAGTTGACATAGTCCCAATTCTCGTACATCATAGAAGTATGCTCATTTGTCACCATCCTACAAGATAATGCACATTATAAACAATTACATATATTATACATGTTTATTATTCACTCTGGGCATTAAATAACCTAAATATAAATGGGTCGTGGATCATCAGTTCACCCAAAATTGTTTAGACTTCATCTGTCGCAGTTTTGCGCCACAATAGATTCTACTGGCTATACTTAAAAACTCGCGAACGCATCCAAAATTCTTTGGACTCGACCTATCTCCACGTTGTTATGCAACAGACTACGCTGCTGGTTTATTACATCATTGAAAGATTTGCAAACAGGTTTAAAATTGAACAGAGCTGTCAGACCTAGCACGACTTTACTCTGCAATGGGCTCTATTGACTACATTGATTAACGTTGAATATACACGCGTATCTTAATCCTCGCACATCATCGAGCATCCTAATCTATCCACCAATCTTCCACTTTGGACGTCAGATTATTCACAGATTTTTGAACTCGTCCAAAATTGTTTGCACTGGACCTACAGCAACACTATTCATCGGTAGACTCTATCAACTATGCCGAAAATTTACAAAATCATTCAGAGATTCATATACACATTGGACAACCGCAAGTTCACTTCGGAATAAACTATACCGACTGTACAAATGATCCATTAACCCCTTGCTTTGTGATTTAAAATTCAGCAGCGTGGTCCCAGAACGTAAACAGAACCATTCGACGACTGGAAAAATCTGTTTCAAGTTGCACGAATCACACAGGACTTGCGTGGAGCACATCGACAAACCATGGGCGTGACACGTTTACATTTGGTCCGGCCGATATATCACGTTCCAGGCCCGTGATAGTCAATTTCGACCCAACCGATGTACCACGAGTCAGGCTCGTGATAATCAGTTTTGGCTCGAAAAGCAGACCACGAGTCTCACACGTGGTTGTAGACTAAGAGATATTAAGTCGGTCAAAAATTTTCGAACACGTTCGAGATTATACAGACCCGACCTATCCGAAACCTAGCACCATAATATATTCTACTGCCTGTACGGAGAGCTCACATCGAGCATGCACATATATGCCAATCCTAGATCGTCAATAGTCCGCATCGGATATATAGGTATCTGTGGACCGTAGCGGAATGTTAACTCCCGCAGGTAACAGTAGCAACGGAAGTGCGCGTTGATGCTAAAGAAAGACGCGACGACGTGTTTCAGGTGAGGAAAGTTTGCGGACGGTCGGAGCTGCAGCCATCGAGCGAGGGGACCGTTACGGATGCAGCTGCAACAGGGAAATCGTCGTCGACCGGGCCCGAGATGCACGCAGCTGCGTCGCCTGCCACGCATCGAACATTACTGACGCAGTTACACGTGCAGCTGGGCAATTTCTTGGCCAGCGTCGTCAGGTCCCGGACCTTCTACGGCACGCTCGCCGACACAATCTGCGAAGAATATCCGGACAGGCGATGCTGGAACGGCGAACGCGTCGGAGAGTGAGTACATTTGCCATTCTGTTGCCGTGCTTTCAACCGGACACCGTGCCGCCGGGAACCGTAAATTATTGACGAGGAACACGCCTATGACTCGACTAGCGTTCTAGAGGTTTACGCGTTCACCGAGCCAAGGCATTAAAGTCATATTTGAATCCGTATGCACACGCAAGGTTTTATGAGCCGTGCGCGAGACTTTATTGTGCCCGATACTCCGCGAAACGACCGAATCCTTCTGGCTAAACGATATACCGCGGTTTCAATCTTTTTTCTCGTTTCTTTTTCTAATTATGAGTGACGAGGATGGAAGCTGATGTCAAATTTGTTGCCGTACGAAGGATAATAACGGTAAGATTAGAGTCCATGAAGATTGGGTTCTTCACTTTTGGCAGCTACCATTTAAATTTGGGAATTTCAAAATTTCCTCCGCAAACCTAATCAATATTTCGCAATTTCAATTTTTCTAGTAATTATGACTATCAAGGGTATAAGTTGATTTCAGATTTGTTACTGTAGGAAGGATAGTAATAGTGAGGTTAGAGACTGTGAAGATTACATTATAAAATTTTCGTAGCTACCATTTAAGTTTGCGAATTTGAAAATTTCTTCCGCAAAATTAATCAATATTTCGCGTTTCAATTTTTTTTTTTATGGTAATAATGACTGTCGAGGATGTAAGTTTATGTCAGATTTATTGCTGTACAAAGGATAGTAATATTGAAATAAAAATCTGTGAAGATTGGGTGCTTGAATTTTGGTACCTACCATTTAAATTTGGGAATTTGGAAATTTCTTCCGCGAAACTAAGTGATACTTCGCAATTTCAATTTTTTTAATAATTATGACTGTCAAGGATGTAAATTGATGTCAAATTTGTTATACGAAGGACAGTAATGGAGAGTTTAGAGTCTATTAAGATCGTGTTCTGGAATTTTAGCAGCTATCATTTAAATTTGGGAATTTGAAAATTTCCTCCGCAAGCCTAATCTATATTTTGCGTTACAATTTTTATATAGTAATTATGACTGTCAAAGATGTAAGCTGATGTCAGATTTATTGCTGTAGGAAGAATAGTAATGGTAAGATTAGAGTCTGTGAAGATTGGGTTCTTGAATTTTGGCAGCTACCATTTAAATTTGGGAATTTGAAAATTTCCTCCGCAAAACTAATCAGTATTTCGCGTTTCAATTTTTTTATAGTAATTGTGACTGTCGAGGATGTAAGTTAATGACAGATTTGTTGCCTTACAAGCATAGTAATAGTAAGGTTAGAGTCTGTGTAGATTGCGTCCTCAAATTTTAAAAATCTCTAGTTAAGAATAATAAAGAACAATAAAGCTTTAATCAAAAATATCTCATAAACCATCGAATAGTTGCCCTTATAAAAATATATTTTCTTGAACTGGATGACTAAATCCACAAACCTTCAAAGTCTCAACAAAATCTAAGACCCGAAGGACTTGCACTCTCCTTGTAAGTTATTGCACTCTTCTCCATATGGAAGCATAATTATTCTAACAGATCTTTCATCGTACCACTCGAATCATCTTCACCATGCATAGACGCCCGTTAGAAGTCGGTACTTGCACCGTCAAATCCTAATCAGGTTAGAAATACCGTATTCGATTCAACACCCTGGTCTCCTCGATACCTTGAGTGATAACGCCTCTCACCTCGCAGCGAACTAAGATTCGTTCGATTCCACTTGCATTCGCAGCGAACAGGTGCACCGCCTCGTACAGGTGTGTTGGTAAGTGGTTCGGCACTGGAAAGGATCGGCAAGAAAGCGTGTGTCGGCTGACAGTATGCAGCTGGGCATGTTCGTCGATGATCGAGTCATCGTCGAGGAACGATTTCCAGGCACGTATACACGGTTCTCCTCTTCACCTCCTCGACTCCATTCTCGGCTTCTCTCTCGATCCTCTCTCTATCAGCGGCGTGGTCGGTGTACGGTTTCAGGCCCGCGATAGAATCGGCTTGGTAGACGCATCAGGCAAAAATGAGCTGCCTCAGAAGCGCAGAGAAGGAGGAACGACATTTGCATCCCGTGACCAGACTTCGGATATCAAACGACCATTTCTCGATTGTTCGTTCCTAGTTTCCACGGGATGCAGGATGAAGAGTGACGGAGTGATAGAACAGTCGACTCCCGATTATTCGAGCGTCCACCATTTTAACTCTTC
The DNA here is from genome assembly GCF_001483705.2 of Eufriesea mexicana. Classification (NCBI taxonomy): domain Eukaryota; kingdom Metazoa; phylum Arthropoda; class Insecta; order Hymenoptera; family Apidae; genus Eufriesea; species Eufriesea mexicana. Next base: position 536,023 of record NW_016910610.1, read on the forward strand.
GCGGCACGGGATTTCAGATAATAATAATGTTGCATAGAAATTTTATTGCGTTTTAAATGAAACAAAATTGGTATATTTTTACCAATAAAGGAATCACAAAATGGAAAAACATAAAAAGATAATGTAGGATGGCGAAAACTGGTTTTGAGACACCGAAAATTGACAGAACAACAAGAACAGAATAACGCAAACTCGAAACTCATAAAACTGATTTAACTTAGGAAACGAACACCAAGGTAACGAAACGAAAACACACAAAGACGCACTCTAATTTAACTCTCTTTCCAACACCGAGCGATTCACGCTCATGCTGGTCACAACTGATTTCTAAGGACTCTGTTTTGGTCGTCAAGGACCATGCTTTTATGCTTTTCTTATCCTACGCTTCATCTCCCCGTAGGGACCACGCAACTTAATTTTGTTACCCAAAATAACTTTTCCATTTGCTTCTAGAAAATGTCGATCGGTTTATAATTTGTTTTTGCTGGCAATGGCCGATTCGCGATTTCTTTCCGAAATGGTATCCTACGATAATAATAATTGTGGTAAAGATCGGATTAATTTTGATTCTGGTTATATTCTATATTTCTTGGAGGTATAAAATATACGGAGGCTCGAAGCCTTCTATGATGCGTGGTGCAGACGGTGGACTGTCAAAAAGTGTCTCGTCCAACCCTTCAGCTAGGTTTTCATAGGCCTTATGACAACCCGTTGCGTCACTCAACCCTGTTTCGAGAATTGACAAGCTGGATGGTTCCTGGAAGCAAAGATAGATCTCGATGCAGGGTGACGCCATCTAAATAAAGAGGCGATTCTCAGTCACCGTTTAATCAGATTCTAAAGATCGATGTTAATTAATATATCAAATTCAAAATTACCTAACGATGCGTGGAATGTGAAAGTAAAATAATGCTACGTCTTAATTTGCATAGGTTTTCTTATTTACCGTTTTAAAAATATCGTCGACTTTATGACAGAAAGTCTTCGAATTACTATTTTTCTGTAACGAGAAAGTCGTCGAGTGCAAAGGGTTAATTGAATTTGTTGTTATAGGGTGGGACTGAAATAGTCCCACCGTTCCATGTTGAATGTTGCCAACAGAAGCGAATCCATTTATAACATTTGTCGAAGGTATTACCATCTGTTTTACGTAAATACGACAAAATATAAACCTATTCGCATGCAGCTATTGCGATATTTCCAGGTGGGACTAAAAATGTCCCACTATGCATTACGATGCATCAAAATGGTGGGACACTTCAAATCCCAGCGTGCCCCAAAGACTTAACCCGTTTTCTAACTACGATTTTTCACTTCTTTTTGATTAAATCACCTTTTTGTCGTATACATTGATTATTTTTTAAATAATCTTCCTTTCGCTAATTTTTTTTCTGTCTATATTAAATTTAGGTATGTAGGTATCGTGGTACTTAGATATTGGGTTTTGTATGTAATTATGTATACATCAACTTTCTTGTAGTAGCAACCTATAAAATGTTAAATAATACATATTATGGGATTAAACAGGCAATCGTTTATGGAGTCTTCGTAATTCCAGATTTTGAAACCACGTATATAAAAGAATTTCTGTAGAGGAATTTAAACTGCAGTTAGTCTCCTTCTATACTTCTAAAGAAGAATACTTGTATATATGTATAATTCGCATTTACGTTGCATTAGTCGTAAGAAACATTGAAAATCATGGGATGTGCTATCATTTTGTCACGTACTGTAGTTTGTCGAGTAGTAATCGTATAAATCCTTAGATTTAACATTCCACATGGTGTACAGGTGCGACTGTCGATGGAGTTGTCGATAAATGTGGATATAGCGATGACGATATAGCGATGATGATAACAGATATTTTTGAATTGCGCGGGAATATAAAAGACTTGTTGAATTGTACGGGAATATAAAATACTGGTTGAATTTTCGTTTAGAAGTTCGAATAAACGTTATTAACATGTTTAGCATAAGGCAATGAAATATTTCCTTGTTGCTTAACATGCCTCTGTTCAAATTTTATAATTATTTTCAAAAATTAAATTCATGTAATTGGTATATACAAAATTAAATAAGTAATTAAAAAATATTATATATGTGCATACTGTAAAATATGCTAAATATATATGTATATATGAGCCGTTCACTGCACAAATCAATTAGCTCCACTTTTTGAAAAGTCTTAAATTTAAGTGTCAAAGCACTTGGTATAGTCGTGACTTTTTATATTTATAATAACTTTCCCTGATAATTAAGATCAACACCATTAAACGACAAAAATTTTTGGCCACTGAATAATAAATAATTTATTTCAGAGCTCACTTTGATTAACTCCGTACTCTAATGCTAATCGTTGCAATAATGCAACTCGAATGCACTAGCAAGCCACGAATGATAACGGTGAATTTTTTAGTGCCGTCTTATCAGAATTTAAGTAAAATTTAGTAAAATTTAAATTTATTACTTTTTTCACTTGCCAAATCGATTAACTCTTCCGGTAACATAAAAATGGTAACATTACCAACGATTGCCTTTTGGCTATTTTTTCTTATAAATTTTATATACCGTTAGACGAAAGTTACATTCGTATTTATGCATTCTACGATATTTATTTCGATTTAAATTATAAAGGGAATTTTGAAAAACAATATACATTATTTCATCGCATTTCTCCACTTTTTGTTTCATGGAGTTAATCAATTTATGCAGTGAATAGTATTAAAAATACTATACTATACTATATAAATACTAAATATATTCTAATATTCGTCGCTATTTCATTATCCAAGGATACGTTTGTTTTTAAAGATTGTTTTAATCGTAAAAGGAATCAGTTGATTCCAGTACAATTTAATAAACTAACAACGTTCTGCAATCGTATTATCCAACATGAAAATTAGGATAATATTCTGCAAAGAACGTAAGTCGAATGTTAATCTAGTAGAAAGGAAAAATGTCACGGTTAAATCCCGCCTGATTAAACGTTTTACTCCTCTTTGAGTTCACTACTTTTAAATTACCTTCATGTTAAGAATTCTTGTCGATGGCTTGAATGTAATTTCTGTGCTCAGAATATTCGAAAAGTTTATAAGGAAACTTTATTCAACGAGATTATCCGTTTATTGCTATCAATGTGAAAATGTTCATAAAATTTCATGCTCTTAAATCCTGTGTAATTGATATTACACAAATTTCTTCATAAATCTGTATGACTTTTTCATAGATTTGTATACGTAGATAAATTTGCAACGCGATTCGCAAGAATGCCAAATTTATTCATGTACAACAAAATACAAAGAAAAACTGGGAGAGAAAATTGGTTAATGTACCGTTTCATAGTCATTTAAAAGAAAAATAATTCGATGTCGCGAGTAAAAAGAGATAAGAGGAGGAAAAAAGAATGAAAATGAAACGACAATTAAGAGAAGGAAGAAAAGACATTTTTATACTTCGTATGAAAGTCATTTTCAAGATTAGTAACCCAAATACCACGAATGCAGAAGTATCGAGCTTGACATCATCGAACATGGCAGCCCTAAAAGACTGCATCATGAAACGAAAGAGAAAAATTAAAAAAGGAAAAAAGAGTCGAAGACGAAGAAACGAAAAAGCAAAAATAAAGAAAGGAATACTCGAGTCATTAAAAAGACAGCGATTCAAATGTCACGAGTGCTGTAATATCAACTTCTTGTCATCAAACATCGCATACCCAATGATTATTTCCTCATACACGCAAGAAAAATGAACGCACAGAGAAAGAGAGCGAAATAAAAACTACAGGGAAATTTTTCATATAACGTTGCAGTCATTTAAAATAACACCGAGCCGGAAATCACGAGCGCAGGAATATCAACTTCCTGTCATGGGGTATCACGTCGCTAAGGAAATATATCCATCTCGAAAAGCAACCGGACGAAACAGGGAGAAAACTGGGAAAAAGCGGAAATAAAAAAAGGGGAGAAGAATTTTTGATGCACCGTGTCAAAGTCATTTAGAGGAACAGCAATCCGGATATCACGAGTGACAAGCATGAATATCAAACATGTGCAAATTCGGAACAGGAAACTGTCAACCGAGCGCGGAGAGAAGCGTGAGAGAAGCGGTAGAGAAGCCGCTACAATATTTCACCATCGACAAAGCAAATTTCTCTCCGTACCCCGGCGTACGTTGCACCGTAGAAATAAAACCGAGTAACAACAACAAAAAATAACAAACGATGGGGGACCCGTGGAAAAAGGAGAAGAGGGAAGACAGGAACGCGAGGGAGGGAAGGGGAGTAATGCGAGCGCGTTTTAATGTAACGTTTCAATTAATATGCGACCGAGTAGAATGAGAGGGGGAAGAAAACGCGAAGGGAATAATAACCGTGAGAAACGACGCGTAAAAAAATTGTCAAATCCGGCTCGTCTCGTAGCCGTGTAATCAGAACGCGAATCGTTCGCACCGACGACGGGGGATGGCTGATCAAGGGGTGGTATCCACAACAACTGCATGCAAATTCCGCTATAATTAATACGAATCATTCAGACCAGTTGGTTTACTTCAAATATTAATACGACGACGGTGACGTATCCCGTGACCACGTGCCGGAATCAAAATTGTTGCGACCGCAGTGTCCCAGGTTAAGTGGAGGACTGTTTATATCCCTATTGCCAGCGTCCCTTGATTTCTACGCACTCGTCGTCACCTAGTCATCGCTTGGGTAAACCTTAGCAAGGACCAATATATGAGCCGTTCACTGCACGAATCGATTAACTACATTTTCTGAAAAATCTTAACACTTTACCGACCGATAGCCTATTAATCGGCTTTTTCTCACCGACGCTTACCGACCTATATAGCTTATTAATCGGTTGTCATGGCGATGGACAGTCATTATCATTATATGAACAGTAATTTGTTATTTAGTATTGAGGTACGTTGCTCAGTTGTATCAGTCGCGTTGCTTTGTAAGCTCCCCATTTTTATATGGGGGGCGCCAGGGAGAACGTGCGGCTGAGCGGCCGGTCGGATGTGCTTATGCTGTTGAATCGCTAGCGGTCGGTAAAGTGTTAAATTTAACCCTTTGCACTCTCAGTCACCATTAAATTAGATTCTAAAAATCGATGTTAATTAATATATCAAATTTAAAATTACCTAACGATGCGTGCAATGTCGAAGTAAAATAATTCTACGTCTTAATTTGCATGCGATTTCTTATTTGCCATTTTAAAAATATCCTCGACTTTGTGACAGAAAATCTTCGAATTACTATTTTTCTGTAACGAAAACATCGTCGAGTGCAAAGGGTTAAGTGTCAAAGCACTTCTTTGTCTATAGGTTCTCCTTCCTAATTTATTCTCTTTTCAATTCCCCCTTCGATCTTATGGTATACTACGTATCATGTTTTTCGATATTTAATTGCTGCAATCTTTATTCGATTACCTTGTTACAAATGTAATAATATATTAGCTTAGTACCTTATCGAATGTAATTACCTTATTACAAAGATGATCAAATATATTTTAGTTTCTTCTCGTTAAATAAATTTCTTCTCGCAAATAAATATTGATATTACAAGGAAATAAATTGCTTTATGTTACAAGTGAAAATTTAGAAGAATATAATGCATACAGTGTAAAGCAGGAAATATTACTTTGGTCTGGTCACAATGTACCTGGTTATTCTACATGATAATGTCATTATAAAAATAACTATAAAAAGAAAAAGAAAATTTATGAATTAAAACAAGTAGATTTATTTTATCTTCAAAGTATTTTTACTTTACCTACTTTCATTCGTTTTAAATTGTTCAAGTTAATATGTACTCAAGTATAATTCAAAATATAAAGTTTCATATAGTATTTCCAAGCGAGTTAAAAAGTTATACTAAATTTCATGGAAAATTAAAATAATTAAATGCTTGCATATATTTATACACATATATTTTGTTATACTGAAATTTTGAATAAGCGTTTTCTTCTATCTCTTGTTTGAGCTACGTATATACAGTGTGGACAATATTTCTACCAATTTTAATTCATCCTCGTTCTCCCTACACATTTCCATAAATTATTTTGCTCATTTTCCTCGAATGGAAGTATGTTAATCAAATGCAAGAAGACCCAATTTATTTGCGAAATTTAATTATGAACAGCACATATGGTTTCCATTTCGTACCTTATGGTGTTCAATATTAATTGGTACAAAGATTAAATAATGTATAAAGGATTTAACATAGGACATACTTGAGCCGTTCACTGCACAAATCGATTAACTCCACATTTTGAAAAATCTGAAATTTAAGTGTCAAAGCACTTGGTATAGTCGTAACTTTTTATATTTATAATAACTTTCCCTGTTAATTAAGATCAACACCATTAAACGACAAAAATTTTTGGCTACTGAATAATAAATAATTTATTTCAGAGCTCACTTTGATTAACTCCGTACTCTAATGCAAATCGTTGCAATAATGCAACTCGAATGCACTAGCAAGCCACGAATGATAACGGTGAATTTTTTAGTGTCGTCTTATCAGAATTTAAGTAAAATTTAGTAAAATTTAAATTTATTACTTTTTTCACTTGCCAAATCGATTAACTCTTCCGGTAACATAAAAATGGTAACATTACCAACGATTGCCTTTTGGCTATTTTTTCTTATAAATTTTATATACCGTTAGACGAAAGTTACATTCGTATTTATGCATTCTACGATATTTATTTCATTACGATATTTATTTCGATTTAAATTATAAAGGAAATTTTGAAAAACAATATATATTACTTCATCGCATTTCTCCGCTTTTCGTTTTATGGAGTTAATCAATTTGTGCAGTGAACAGAAGGGAATTTTGAAAAACAATATACATTATTTCATCGCATTTCTCCACTTTTTATTTTACGGAGTTAATCAATTAACGGCTCATATCATCCTTAGGACCCAAATTATTTGAATTTCCACCACCACAGAGGAACATCGAAGCTATTACACAGTCCCAATATTATTCACTACCAATTGGAAGACACACACCCACCACTTACATTTCAAGGATTAACATTGGGGAAGCATTGGAAAACGTGTGCAGAGTGTGCATGGTGGGAAAAAGAATATAAAAGAATAAGGACGTTTTGAGTTGAGGGAGTGTTCGATTAGGGTGTTGTCGATTAGAGAGTTGTAATAGAAGAGTTGCTAGTTGCCAGAGTTGTTACTGTTGCTAGTTATGACTTATAATAGGAGAGTTGCTGCAGAAGTGTAGATTGAACATTGTGATAAGTTGTAATAATTTGTATCTTTATCGTCACTCACATACTCTATCACTGTTAATTTATTATTAAATGAATATATATATATACCATCACAAAATCGTCTCTACACTATTACTCGATAATTCGAACGAATCCGTGGGATATCCGTGCATTTCGCGGACTGACGATGTTAAAAATGAAAAAAGGAGAGAAAAGGAGGGAGACAGAGGGAACGAAGGGAAATAGATATTGAATGAAGGTTCGATGAATTATTCATCGCTCTCGCTATTAGCGACTCGCGAGGCTGCGTGTGAAACCAAAGTCGTGGATTCGTTTCGTGGGTATTAATGAACTGCGACTTAATTGTTCGCCGACGTAGAATCGTCGACACGATTAACTTCGAAATTGATCTTGTGACCCTCGATGAGATCATTTGGAAGAATTAAAATAACTCTTCTGTCATTTTGGGAAGATTGGATGTTGGACAAAAGTAGCCTGCGTGAGTGCATGAATTAGCGAAAAGAGAATTCGAGTGCTTCGGTGTCTCTATTATTTATGGAGCTATTGAGATTTCGTTCTTAGTATTAATTAGTATTAATCAGTATTGAGATCAGAGGGAATAGAGGTTTGTTGTGGTGTACACAGCACAATTTGTGAGTGAAATAATATTATAAACTAAATAAATTTAAGAATAATTTTAACGTTAGATAAGGCTGAATTGGAAGAGACTTTGTATGGTCATGACCTAGGATAACTGACTTACGAGCGGCCAATAAGTATAAATTCTTAGCAAGTTATTTATGACTAGACTTGGACAAAGTCTAGATGAAGGAACAATTCACTATAATTCACTATAACGGTCAAAGGAATAATCATTAATAGTCATTAATCGGAAGAAATACGCTAAGAATGATCAAAAAATATATATTCAGAGAGATAGACAGTATTTAACAATCCAAATGCTTCGGTGCCTCGATTATTTATGGAGCTATTCAGATTTCGATGTTAGTATTAATTAGTATTAACTGGTATTAATTAGTATTGAGATCAGAGGGAATAGAGATTTCTTGTGGTGTACACAACACAATTTAGGATTGAAATAATCTTATAAACTAAATAAATTTAGGAATAATTTTAATATCAGATAAGGCTGAATTGGACGAGATTTGTATGGTCATGACCTAGGACAGCTGACATACGAGTGGCCTACAAGTACAGATTCCTAGCATATTATTTATGGCTAAACTTGGACAGGGTCTAAAACAAGAAACAATTCACTGTTACAGTCAAAGGAATAGTCAAGAACACGCTAAGAATGATCAAAAAATATATATTCAGAGAGATAGACAGTATTTAAGAATCCAAGTGCTTCAGTGCCTCGGTTATTTATGAAGTTATTGAGATTTCGTTGTTTAGTATTGAGCAAGAATTTAGTTTTGAGAAATACGCTTACAATGATTGAAAAATACGTATTCAGAAAGACAGGCAGTATTCAAGAATTCAACCAAATAATTCTTCTATATTAATTAATCACAGAAAAATTACATAGTCACATAAAATCCATCTGAAACTCGGTTAGGACTCAATCAGTTCACTTCTACAGTCTTGTAAATAAATAGCAATATATTATACAAGTGCACAATCTCTACGAGACCTCTATTTGCATTACCGCAATGAACCTGTAACATGTTGCCTGACATGTCACTGTCCCATCTCTAAACATGCAAAAAGAACACGCGAGGTTTTCGTCAGGATATTTCTAACATAATCACGAGAGATCCTATATTTTACTGAAACTCGTAAACTTTTGATAGCAATATTCTTTATCTTCTTGACAACAAATCTCAGCATTTTTAGCTTCTCTCGTGATCAGCAGCCGAAAGCATTAGACATCCGGTACTCTTGAAAGCTCAATTAAAAACAGTATCTAAAGCAACTTGCATTATGTAAAGGACTTGGAAGAAGCTTTTGACTTCTCGTGGAATCTGGAACACCTCGCGTCTCTCTAGATGTCACCTTACTCTCGCTAGGGAAAAGCACCCCAAGGGTGTATGAAAGGGTAGTTGCTTCTTACAAAATGTCTTGTTTGAAAAATCAACTTTTTCGATACCCACCAGTCGATGTACATCCTGGACACGCTGTAAGCAATGTTGACACACTTAACATCGGTGTAGGAATAAAAGTATCTAGGCCTTGGTAAGTAGATACCCCACTCCCAATATTCTACCTCCAAGGGAGAGGTTTGTTAAGTGCAGTAGTGTCTTCTTTGTCCTGCTTGATGATGGACGGTGTTCCTATGGTGCTGGCCTGGTGGTATCCCCGTGGTCGTCGTTGTTATCGATAGGGTAGCAGGTAGAAGGACGACAGGAAAAGGAAGGGATGCGTTTCGTCCCGGGTCTGCTAGTGGACTCATCGGTAAGACTTTCTTCTAACAGGCCCTGCCTTAGACCGGGGATACTCAGGTGGCATTTAACCACTTGCGCTGGCAAGAAATGCACAGACGCGTGTGCCAGAACGGTCCAGTGTTTCTGTGACAGTTGCCTGACGACGTGTGTACCACGTCGTTGGCGATTCTGCGACAAAAGCATTACGACGTGCGTGGCACGTCTTTCTAGCGCAAGTGGTTGAGGAAGCTCGAGGCTTCGCCGAGAACTTGCGAGAAAGTCCTCGAATCCTCCTTCAAGTGGGAATCCATCTATTGGTGAGGGTGAGAACTTGGTCACTACACTACTCTCTATTTTGTGAATTGATTTGGCAGAAGACTTTCTGCTTAGCAACAGTCACCAGTTGCTTAAGAGATACACAACGAGGACATTAAACTTCCTTTCTTCCTGTTGACATGCCATTGTAGAAAGCATCCACATCTAGCACCGCCTCTAGGAAAATAGTAGGACTAATGAAAGCACATCAGAATATTTATTTTCCCAATTTTTAATATCTATAGTGTCAAAGTGTCTACTATCTGTTTTGTGAATTGACTTGACAGAATGTTGCTTAGCAACAGTCGCCAATTGCTTAGAAAATACACAACGAGGACATTAACCGTTTGAGTCCCAATCAGGTTTTCGGAAGAACACGGTGGAAAAATCCTGAACAGCGCGATAACGCTTGCTTGTTAATCGAGTACGAAAAAGTCCAAACGGCGCGATAGCGCTTGTCTAATTTTATGTCGAAATATCCCAATCGTCGCAATAGCGCTTGTTGGTACTATGTGACGTACATCAGCAAAGTTGAGTGCGATCGCGCAGCTTGGGACTCAAACGGTTAAACTTCTTTTCTTCCTATTGGCATACCATGCCTATTGACCACAGTAGAAAGTATCCACATCCAGCACCACCTCTAGGAAAATCGTAGAACTAATGGAAACACATAAGAATGTTGATCGCTACAATCGGTTATATCTGATACATTTGCTCAGTGAAATGAAGCATTCTTATGTTCCATAGCACACGTACAGTTGGGCATCAAGCATACTCCCATATTTCAAGAGTTATAATATACATATCAATATGTCATTAAAACTATTAATGTCACTTTGCTTTACATCATTCTAAGTTATTCTTCAGTTTCATCCCTGGTGAACCCTGCAAAACGCATCATGGCTCATATTCATTATGAGTTATCATGTTTGGATTAGGATATCAACGAGGAGATACGATATATATCAATGTACCATATGAATTTGTCATCTCTGCAAAATCTCCTCGTCGAATATTAACCCTTTGTAAACAGGCCTGGTCACGTACTCAGCAGGCACTTAGCTGTCTGTTCTGTCGTAGCTGATGTATTAATACGTTACATGTGTTAACGTGACATTTTCTTTGAAGGAATTACAGTATTTCAGTTCACGTGTCTCATCTCACAACTGTATAAAATCTTTTAAACAGTGAAGTTTTTAATGTATATTTGATAGTCATATTACACCTATGACAAATAATCGAAACGAAGTATTAACCCTTTGCACTCGGCGATCTTTTCGTTGCAGAAGCATAGTAATTCGAAGATTTTCTGCCATAAAGTTGACGATGTTTTCAAAACAGTAAAGTAAATAAGAAGTGTAAATTAATTGTAAGACGTAGAATTATTTTATCTCGATATTCCACGTGTCGTTGGGCAATTTTAAATTCGAGATATTAATTAATAACGATCTTTAGAATTTGATTAAATGGCGACTGGGAGTTGCCTCTCGAGTGCAAAGGGTTAATAGTATTCGGAGATCTTTTTATAATTTTCTAAATTACATATATTTCCGTAGAGTTTGCAAATTTTATATTAATTAGGGAACAGTTTATCGTAGTTATTACTTATAGCTTAGTATTATATAAATTAGCATAGATTTCAAAAGCAAACTTACTACATTTGCATTCATGAAATATCTGATCAATATGAATAATTTTATATTAACTACCTTGAAGCAATATAATTCTAACTTGACTTTTTAAATTTAATATATTACACGAAAAAGCTAATTTGCGATGTTCAACGTTAAATAATAAAATTTAATTTTAATATCTATAACCTATATTACAATAATTAAACACTTTGTTAATTACTCTAGGTAACTGCTATGAGCCTTCGAGGTCTTCGATTATTTTCTTTTATAATTGCCCTTCTATTTTATTTTCTTCTAACGAATCGAAGAAATCCCGGAAAGACGTCACAATTATTTCTAACGAATACCCAAATCCATTCACAGCGTCGCGTCTCGACCTAACCTCACTTCTCGCAACGACAGTGCTGCCCCCACCGTGCACTAACCTCCCGCCCGATAAAGGTTATTAAAAACAGCTTCTCGAAATCCATCTTTGTCTCCTTGTTCTAGCATGGACCCCTGCCAATGTTAACATTTCAAACAAACTTCATGTTCGAGCGTTGCATTTTCACGGTCCGAAATAATATTTACTTTGTCCTGACAGAAACGAACGCAAACACGTTGACGAAACCGAACGTTAGATTTTGTTCGCAACCTGAGATATTTGTTCGTCTTGTCGCGTGTAACAAAGTCGCGGAATGAAAAATGACGAGCGGGACAGAGGTGGCAGAAAATCAAGGTGTCCAGAGTGTAGAAAGTTTGGACGGGAAAGAACCATTCTGACAACCGTGTAGCGGAGAAAAAAGCTGACGTGGCTAGCAGAGATAAATAAACGAAGAGAAACGTTTATCGCTTCAGCCTGCTATCTGTGTACACTCGCAATACAAAGAACGTAATTAACGCTGTCGAATAAAAAGGCGAACATTGTGCCTCGTTTTAAGAAGCCTAACTGACGAAAAAAGACAGAGCCAGTGTGTCTGCACGCATCTCGACGTGACTTATTTGTTTATTAAATAAGATCGTTTGGATGTCGTGACTCACGTTTCGTGCCGATTCCTTATCGTATCGTGTTTTCAACGTATCGTGAGATACAGCCCTAAGAGAGTCGCAGGCTATGCGCTGCGGCTAAAAATTGCAATGACGCGTGATGCTGGACTTCGGATATTATTTATATGGTTGCAAAAAGATATAATTGTTCGTCATACCGAACTGGCAAGGACTGACGAAAATTTGGCAACACGTGTGACTGTTACAAAAGACTTATTTTTGTTAATCGTTATACAGATACGGTGTGTCAATACCAGAAACGTGTTCGCGTTTTGATATTAACGCTAGATTGCCGTGGGTTGGCTATAAAATGTAGGAAGGATTTTAGTAAAACTAAGCCCTCTGCCTCTGAGTAACTTCTTTATTCTCTCATTCTCTGATATCCAGAAGAGATCGATAATTGGTCAATAGATAGGTGAAGCTGGAAAACAGACGAAGACTGCGATCTTCGAAAGAATTGGGAACGAATTGGGAAACAAGAAGACTATTTCTAAAGAGTATCATGGAACATTAACCCTTTGCACTCGGCGATTTTTTCGTAGTAATCTAGTAAACTTGTAATTCGAAGACTTTCTGCCATAAGGTTGACGATATTTTTGCGGTATGCAATTTGTGTAGGGAGGATTTTAATAACTAGGCGCTTTGCTCCTTGGTAACTGTTTTATTCCTTCAGTACACTAGTCAGTTAGTGCCCCAAAAGCGCATCCCTAGCTGTTTTATAGGTCGTGTCCCCTCTTCGGCGCTGTTGCGGACCTAAGACCGCAATGTCCCAGGTCAAGTGGAGGACTGCTTTGTGTCCATATTGTCAGCGCTCCTTGACTTGTACTATGCGTTGCATGAGTGAAGTCATCTCGTTCGGGTGCGGGGCAAGAGGGGTATTCCACTTGCTCCGCCTTATACTCTTGTTAGTAATATCCACTCTCCTATGACACTCCCAAAACTACTATCTCCAAGTTCGGTAACGTGTTACGTTAACATAGGCGTAAGATATTCGCGAAAGAACTGTTATCCCAGAGTTAACTTACAATGAATTGGATGCACTACTACGCTTTGGGATGAGTCTACGCTCTTGCATCTATTATTTGCGTCTGTTTCACTCTGTCTCGTTGCTTCGTTCGCCTTCTTTGTCACATGGCGTTCTATGACCGGGCTAACAGGAAGGGATCAGTTCTACCAATAAGGGAAGCGTTTTACTCTACTTCTGCCATGATGTTAGAATGGTTGGGCTGGTGGGGATTCGGTCCTACAAGTTTCTCAGATGACTTCTCTCATGCAAGGCATAGTACTCAGCGTCACCTAAACCACCACTTGGGTGAACCGTAACGAGGACCCAAATTATTTATACTTCCACCACCATAGAATAATACACATCCATCCCCAATATTATACCAACCAATCAGCAGACAGTCGAACCTGATAAAACCACCGACAGGGCATTCACAAGAAGATTCTCTCTAAAAACTCCAACACGACCACATCAAGATTCTTCCTAAAAACTCCATCACGACTACAGCATCATCATCGAGACCCACCAACTACTCAGCGCAGGAGACTGTCTACTACTATAGAACTCTCTGCAGTTCAACAACAACCAGGTCTACCTCTATCAAGTTAGGGTATAGGCTGCAGCCCAGCAGCATTGCCGCAGCAGCGTAGCGGGCCTTACAACCCCGTGAAACTCCACGAGCGAGTTACAATGCTCGCCTTGTCTTCGCGTGTCCGTAGCCTCTTCCGCTGAGCTCCAGTCCAGACGCCCCAGCTTGGTGCCTAACATCCCCATCTGTGGCTGTTGTCCTTGGGCCTCGGCGAGGCCTTCCTATAGCTCCAACGAAGAGCTGTCTTCCTCCGGAAGACAATGGGCCGGAGTGAAAGTTGTCCACAAAAATTTTATTGGATGACTAACGATTCGTTGGCCCTTAGTCACTAGAAGGGCCTAGCTAATAAACGCAGACCAATTTCAGAGTCCAAAAACAATTGACTCGTTCGCACTTTCACCAAGGGCCAATGGTCATCTTCACCCCACCAAAAACTGGCATTATATAAGCACCTACAAAATTCGTGAAAGGCCAGTTTCTTCCTCTTCGCCGACTTGTATTTTTCCAACGTAGCCTTCTTGCTAGAACCCGTATTTGTTGCACCGCGTGGATGTGGATGAGCTCCACGCGGAGGGGACAGCGTGTGGTATACTTGTGATGCCCCTTTTTTCTCAGTGTGCCGAATCCCTTACGAGACACTGAGCACTTAGGTGGTTGGAGATTCTTAATTCTCTAGACAGCACACTGCAGTGTCGATTGCTTCGCTAAAGACTCGATAGAGGTGGGTACCGTTTCGAAAAGCAAGGATTCCCGCTCTAAGCCTGAATCTATTGGTCAACAGTTTTATAACGTCACGATGTGCAGTTAACATCCCAACACTGCTCTCCAGGGATCGGCGCTAGACTTTCCGTTAGGGGCCTGACCGGTCCTCAGAGATCGACCTAGACTAGGACCGAAATTTGCTAACTTTTGGTGTTAAATTCTTCGCCATCTTTAGACCTAACGTTCGGAAATTCTTGTTATAACAATTGGTACAGTATCTCCGTTGCACCGCGTGGATGTGGATGAGCTCCACGCGGAGGGGGCAGCGTGTGGTATACTTGTGATGCCCCCTTTTTCTCAGTGTGCCGAATCCCTTACGAGACACTGAGCACTTAGGTGGTAATAAAGCGCAGATTTTGGTTGTAATTACGCTTTATTCTACGATTATGATGTGGGTGTGCATGATTGGTGTGTGTGTGTGGTGTATCGTCTTCTCCCTTGCCGTTTTTCGTTTCGTTTTGCGTCTTCCGTTTACCGTCTTGCGTCTTCCAGTTCTAGTTCACGTCTGTCGTGTCTTGTCTGAGCTCCTAAACCGTCTTACGTCATTTGATATGTTTTGTTTGACTTCTCACGATCGTCTGATATCTCGTTTTATAATTTTCTGATCGTCAAAAAGGACGGCGAGGCGCGTCTTCCACGTATTATTGCCGTCGCAACAGTATTGTATATTGAAATCCGGGTTCCAACTATGCATTATTAACCAATTGCAGACGAATGCATATATGTACTATACATAATGCTTTTATTTATGGGATATCACGTATATCGTAAAAAATAATTTTATTATTGTTGATATTATTATTGATATATTTTATTCCAAGTATTTTCTTCAGTTTGTTGTTTCATATATCGCTATCCTTATTTCGGGGTTCATACAAAGTATTAACATCATAATTTTTTCATGAAATATGTAATATTCTTTTTGTTAATCAATTTAAGATAACAGCATTTCCAAAATATTTATCCATTTATTATTTGCAATAAAATGCGAGATCCAAGAGACGTAGGTACTCTTGGGAACATATGGTCGTCGATACGTTAATAATTAATCTTTGACATTAATTACGTGTTTAAGATAATCGAATGATTTATTGCGTTCAATTACGTTATTCTTTAATTCGGTTTATTTTAATTTCCGATACGCGAGTAATCGTTGTGAACGTTTTTTAAGATTTATCGAGCATCTTCTGAAGGAAATAAAGAGTAAGATAAATGAAACATCTGTTGCCATGTGAACTTCATCTTTTCGATGACGGAAAGTGGGATGTACGATTGCTACTGAGATAAATCTTGTTGCATATTTGCGACATGTATGATGTGAATAGTATGATAAGATTGTCTAGCGTTCAGAGGCATTAAGGCTGACAGTAGGAAAGAATAATGAGCGAATAAAAGTCATACTCGCGATGAAGAATACCGAAGATTTACATTGGATAAAGATCTGTTCTCGAATCTGTCCTAAGTATCAAATGAAACTCATCATTTTCCTCTCACTTAATTTGAAGAATCATATTACGCATTAATGTATAAATACAAATTTATATAAATTTGAGACGAGAAATAATTTTTGAAAGCTCCATTCTTCGATACTTAATGATTTCATTCGAATATGTATTTATACAGCTGCTCTATTTTAGATTCTAATTTTTATAGATTTGATCGTCAAATTGTAAATTCTAAATCGATGGAAAAATTATAATTATAACATACGTTTAATCCACTAGCATTTATACAGACACATATAAATAATTTAGAATAGAGCAAAAATAATTAAAATAGAGCATCAACGTGTAAATACAAATTTATATAAATTTGAGACGAGAAATAATTTTCCAAAGCTCCATTCTTCGATACTTAATTTCATTCGAATATATATTTATATATCTACCCTATTTTAGATTCTAATTTTTATAGATTTGATCATCAAATTGTAAATTCTAAATCAATGCAAAAATTTGATCCACTAGCGTTTGTACAGACACGGATATAAATAATTCAGAATAGAGCAAAAATAATCATAGATTGAAAATAGTCATCCAGAGTTCCAATTATACTATGTGAATTAATTATAACGTTTATTTTAACTATCTTTCTCCTTTTAATTAATCATAAAATCCTATATTCGGATACCAGTATATTTGAACGGCGAATAAATTTCATCGTCCAGTTATAAATTCGAAATTCCATAAAGGAAGCCGTCTGACTCAATAGTTCGCAGATAAGACCATACCTAATTTCACGTGGAGCGGCCAGTACTAAAAATAGTCGTTCAGAGTTCCATAATTGTTTAACCCCCGGTTCAAATATACAGGCTATTTCAAGTTTCGGTACGTGCCTCGATAAACCGCTTGTAAATTCTAAACCACCGCGGAAGAGATACATTTTGTATTTTAACGAATCGCGGTAACGTACTTTTGCCGTTTTACATCTACGCGGGGAGCAACCGAAATTGTTAAATCATGCAAATGTATTCGTGCAGAATAGTGAAATCGCAGACGAGCACATTGGACGGGCCGAAAAAGAGGAGGAAGAAAAAAGGGAATAAAAAGAGGCTAATCTGCGAAACCGCTTTTTCATCCACCGATACGTTTCGCGGGATTTGATAAAGCCACCGTAATCAGGAATTCGAGGCATTAAAACTAAATGGGACCTCCGGTCGAAACAGAAAATTCATTTTAACGAGTACTTCCTGTCAGGAATCAATGGAATTCCTGCAACGTATGGACCATACACGTGAATCGCTCTGCCCCCCATTTTAATTCCCGAAGTTAAAATTTTAACAGGCACCCGCGCCATCTGTCCGAAATTCATGGCATATCCAGTGAAAATAACGGCAATGTATTTTCTCCTGGAGAAAAGTTCAGGTCCCCCTCGATATACCTTTTTGTCAGCCAAGGAAGGACCAACGGGGCGAAATCGATTTAAGAGTTCATAAGAACGTAACGTGAAACGCAATGAGCAGAGGAAGACAGAGAACGCCGGAAGAGTAACGAGAAGAGGATGGGGAGAAGTATAAGAACGTGGGAGCAAGGAGGATAGAGACTGAGCGAAAAATAGCACGGGGTACGTTGCGACATCGTGACCTCGTAGCCGAGGCGTTTGGCCCACGTTTCGCTGCGAACGCATCGGGTCCCGTCCCGTCCCTCGTGGTTGTTTTGGTCCGTTTGGTCCGTTCCTCTTTCCGTATATACGTACGGATGATTATACGCGGCTGTGTATGCATATATAACACAGCCAAAGGAAAGTTGGCGACGTCGTGGCGCCCGTTTGCTCTCGTTGCCAGACTCTTTGGCGGCTAGGCGTCCCACAGGCTGCTCCGATGTTCTCTCACTCCCGCAGCCTCATCCCCACCACTCGGCTGTTTCTTATCGCGTCAGACTGCAATGTTAGTGGCGCGGCGTCGCGTTACCCCCACTCCCGCCGCGCTTCTTGCGCTGCTACCCCCACCCACGCGGTCCTCCGCGATGACCATCGGGGACTGGACCTTCGACTTTCGTTCGATGCACCGTGATCATGTCATCGCGATACACGTCGGGGAATCACTTCGATCACCGTTCCTCTCGCTCACGAGGGCGCAGGGTAAAGTTTAATACGCGATTACCTTTCTCGTACGTCGCACGCACTATGATACCCTCGCGTCAACCTCGTTATTGCGCCATTAGCGGTGGCATTCCTTTTGCCCACCGCTTCCACACCCCTGGGAATCTTGCTCAGTCCTGGTTTTGACATTTGCGCCTTCAGGGTAACGAAGCATCCGCATGGTGTATGCGAATATCAAATGTTTGAATGCCTCTCATTCTAGGAATTATTTTTGACAGCGGATGGCATATCTTTTTTATGAAAATTGTAACGAATATTCTACCAAGTGCAGTACGTTGATAAAATATCGTTGATGTTATAAAAGTAGAATGAATTTGGTCCCAAAATTATATTAGCTTTGTATGCGAATATGGTTATGCAGGAAGCTCTTTCATATAGACATTTTTGACAGTCATGAGATGTCAAGTATCACAATAATTGAAATATTTTAGTATATATCGTGAGATATTTAATTTTTATTGCTCTTTTTATTATTTAAATAACAATAAAGAAAGTTATTATATTTTATACAGCTTCCTTTGAGCGTTACATCAATTTTATAATTATATTCAATTATTACATTGTATAAAGTTAATATTCCATTCCATACAGTTGGCAAGTAATTTCATATGGCAGAGATAAATCACTTGTATATTAATTTTCGCCTACAATGTCGTGTGAGATTCGTGGTAAGGTTATCGGACCAAACGTAAATATCACGGGTGGAAGACGTGATTTGGAGTTAGGGTCGAACATGGACAACACGAGTCAGGCACGGGTTAGGCTTCTGGTTAAGTTTCGCCGATATCTTTTAGTCTCGGTTACGTGTTATTCTCGAAACTTCAATCATTGGGACTTAAATCGTAAGATAAGGGATTAATAGGGGATTTTTTGGTGTAGCTAGTAGGTAAAGAACCCTGTGCTAAATGCATCGGAGTTATGTCATATACGTGCCTATAATTATAAAAGTGGTCAAAGTCATCGACTTAAGATGAACGATTTTATTATTTATTTCGTGTTGCATTCATTTATATTACCATAAAATATATTTATTTTCTTCAAAACAGTGAAGAATTGAATTGTTAGATCGAGTTTGTAGTTTCATCGCAATTAATTTTATAATTTATGACGCATTTTAATATTTCAGAAGCAAATATAAGTGACTTAGACCACTTTCATAATCACAGGCACATATTTAATATTTTTTGGTAAAACTACTGTTGTCTTTAGATTTAGATATTTAAATTTACTCCTTTTCTTAAATTACACAGATTTTCTAGACAATATCGATATGTTAATAATTTTATTATTATCCTAGTCAATATCAAAATGTTAATAATTTTACACGAAATAATCTGATGCTGTCGATATCGCTACATATACGTCACAAATATGAAAAAGTATCGTATATATTAATAACGTATTTTATCAAAGATTTTACTGCCAAATTTGAATTTCATTTTAAGTAACAAAACGGAAATACGTGTATTTATATTTATAATAGTTAAATACATGTAGGATCGGATTTGGGTGGGTTGACTACTGACAGTATTGTTGGCTTCTTAATAGAATAAAATAAGCTTATGCATAGAATGATGGCTATGAAGCTTGATACATAATCGTCTATACTTCCATAAAAATTCTCAATTTTCAAAGGAAAATTATTCAACTCGCTAAATTTGTACGTGAAATATGAAAATTAATTTACTTACTAATGTTCTTCAGACGATTTATATACAACCCATAAAAATAATTAAATAAAGAAAGAAATAGCGATTATAATATAAAAAAATTAGCGCTTTGAAAATGATTTTTTATTTGAATATCATGAATTTGATACCACGTGTGATTTTATTTTATCTTGGCTATTATTATCTTAATCATTAATCATCGTAATTATCATATCGTCACTCAGGGTTAATTCAAACGATAAATTGTTCCGCTAACCAAGAAGAATATATTATTCCATGCATCAAATATATTTTTCCTAGACATTTAACGTAAAATATTGTCACATGACCATTATAATGCAACAAATTTAAAGTAACTTAGAAAGAAAAATCAGGTAAAATAATTTATCGTATTTGTTTTATAAAAATGTATTGAATATATTTCACAAACTTTTTTCCAATTTCTTAATTGTAATCGTTATGAACTATATTTAATTTATTTTTAGAATTAACTGATTAATTATCTTTTAAAGCGAGTTATATAGAATAATATTTGTAGTGTAATTTATTTTTGCTCATTTACAAACTTCTGTTCCTTTCTCAATTCTACTTGAACAAATTATTTCTGTTAATTACTTGTTAAATAAATTGTAGGCTGGATATAATTGATTGCAACTGTCTCCATGTCATCTGAGTACATGACATTGTCCTACAAATAAATTTATATATTTTTATTCTAAATACCTTCACTGTAATACTAATAATTATAATATTAATAATATTATAATAATAAATAATAAATAATAATAATAGTAAGGAGATATAGTGATTTGAGTTTTTAAACTCTTTTTTAATTTGAATATTTTTTAATTAATAATTCATATATGTATATATTCATGAAGTTCACTGTCAATTAAAAGTCGTCAATTTTCTTCGATCTTATATAAAAGCAGCATGTGGCTTATTAATAAACAAATCATATTTGTTTTATAAAATACGTTTGCTCTGAAATATTGAATTTGCTGGGACTATCTCGAAAGCTACGACAATAGGTCGAAAACGTGTGCTAATCCAAATGCAATATGTCATTTGGCATGCAGAATGTAGCCAGTAAGTCTCCTATTTTCGTAGCTCACCGTGTGCCCCCTATTTTGCGCATCTTATTGCTCCATTTGTTCACTTTCGTTGACCTCGTTGCCAAACTTTTTGCCGGTCCATCCTCCCACATACTGCATTTATTGATGGCCTTTTTTCGCTAATGTTACCATTGCGTCAAATCTCTGCCACTGCAATGCAGATCCCTGTCCCTGTTACTCATACCATTGACAAATTGCCATTACAAGACCACTGTACCATTCGTCACTATCCCATTATTCCTGCAATTACTTCGAGAACTTAATAACACGCGAAGTAGGCAATAGCATATGAAAATTACTGGCAGTTCATCTAATTCCCAGTTTAATTGTTTCACGTAACAGCAGTCGTAAATGGAGAATGGCGGGCAGAGAAGATTTTAATGCCAAATTTGAATTTCATTTTAAGTAACAGCACGGAAACACGTGTATTCATATTTATAATAGTTAAACATATGTAGAATCGGATTTGGGTGGTTTGCCTACAGATAGTATCGGTGACTTCTTAAGCCATTTGCATCATGGCTCTACTTAAGGTGCCGTGTTCAGGCATCAGCGACGTTCAACTGATCACTGGCCCGTACCACCGCTCGCGTATCAGCACCTACTCATAATGACAGTTAAAAGGATTTTCACGACAAAAGTAAAACTTGTTAAGAATATAATGAACCGATGTAGATGAGATGCTCACAAAAGGGATCAAACGTGATCTGTAGCATATGAAGAATATTTAGTAACTGGTGATGGAAAAAGTCAGTTCGCGGATTATTCCGCGCTCGGTGATAAGCGACAGTCGTAGCTCGCGGAATATTACGCGCACGGTGATAGACGATTGTCGTTGCTCGCGGATTATTCCGCGCTTAGATGCAAATTGGTTAATACAATAAAATAAGCTTATGCATAGTATGACGGCTATGAAACAAGAGAGATTCGCTATTGGCAATCTTTCGATCTTTCCTAGACTGACTTGGACTTTTTACATACTCTTTAACTGACACACTAACTGACTCTGGCACACTAACCGACGCACTCTCTGACTCTTTGCACCCTTGCACCCTTATTTAAACCATTCGTTCTGTCCTTTTTTCACACTCAGGCTTTCCTTCCCAGAAGGATAATAGTGAAAATAGTAATTCGAAGACTTTCTGCTAAAGTCGACGATATTTTCGAAATAAATAATCAAATAAGAAATCGTATGCAAATTAAGACGTAAAATTATTCCGCTTCGATATTCCACGCATCTTTAGAATCTGATTAAACGGCGACTGAGAGGCGCCTCTCGAGTGCAAAGGGTTAATAAAACTTGGTGTATAAGTAAAACACAAGTCAGGCGTGAAGTAATTTTTTGCCACTGGAAAATGACTCGCAGACGATGCAATCATCAATTAGAGTCTTAACCATTTTTCCGCTGCTAAACGGAATTTCATGGCAAGAAGTTTTTACCATTAAACGATAGAACACTATAAAAGATGCTGACTCGTCCCCCCGAACCGAGTCTAAATCTCCAACTTTTGTTCCCGATTAACTTGCTCATCATCATCAATTACCGATACCAATTTACCAAACTGCTCGTCCTAAGAATATCTCGGAATACTCGAATAATCCAAAGGAACGCGTCCTATGTACTTTAAATTACCTGTCTCATCCGCTTCTCGTTACCGAACCCGAAGTACCCCGTGCGTCGAGCAAACAATCGTTACACGGATTTTCCACGCGAAATTCCGCCGTGCGGGGATTAATCAGTCGCGTCGCTGCGAACCAGCCATAACGAATCGAACTAATTTTATCGATCGACCATGCTGAAAGAAGAAACTGGTCACCGCGCCTACGGAAACGTCTCCCATCTTCTTGCCTCGTCCACGTTTTGCTCCTCTCGCCTCTTTTCCACAGTCTATTTCACCGTTTGCTTTTATCCGCTCTCTCATCTTCAGCGCCATTACTCATCCTCACTTTCTGGATCTTTTCCATTAAAAACCTGTACACACGGCTGCCAGGTCGACACGTACATCCTCGCAGCCCGGTTTTCTTGTCGTTCCACTACGGACTTTCCAGACCCTCCCGACCGATTACAGGACCGACGGTGTAAGTTTTTAATTGAAGTCAGCGGACGGGACGATTTAATAGGACGAAGCTACGGCTTAACGACGCGACTTTCGTTCGCGAACAAAATGGCGCCGATCGGACCAACCTACCCTGCCTTTTATGCAAATCAGTGTCCACGCCGGTAGCACACCGATTATCCATAATAATTGTCGTTGGCGCCAAACTATATCACGCTTGATCAT
Source organism: Eufriesea mexicana (assembly GCF_001483705.2). Taxonomy (NCBI): domain Eukaryota; kingdom Metazoa; phylum Arthropoda; class Insecta; order Hymenoptera; family Apidae; genus Eufriesea; species Eufriesea mexicana. Next base: position 559,638 of record NW_016910610.1, read on the forward strand.
CGCTCGTATCTAAGTGATTTGCATCGAACATGATCTACGATTTCCTCCCCATCGGAATAAATAACTTCCTGGCGAGCTAAGAGGAAGTCGGTGTCCAGGCTGTATACTCGCTTATGTATACGTTTTCTTGGGCGTTTTCTACGTGGTTAGGTCCATGCGAGAAAAATAACACGATTTTAATGTCCTTGTAATGTCCTTCGGCTTTGCGCCATTCTAACCGACAATTTATAATCGATTAGCTCGAGTTTCTTCCTTTTTTTTTCCTTTTTTCTCTTCTTTGCTTTTTTCTATTTTTTTTTTTTTTTTTTTTTTTTTTTTGTTGCTTTCGGTTTCTTGCGAGATTTCATTCGAGAGGGGGTATTGTGTAAAAACGCTCGAGAGTGGAAATCTAATTACGCGCGATAAATGATAGCTCGTAATGTCTACAGCGAATATCAAGAACGAGCATTTGCAATAAATTAATGCAGTCGGCGAGAAAAGATTCTTTTAAACATGATCCGCGTGATGTTTTTCATTTTTCTTTTTTCAGGAAGATTCTTTTTTTGTTACGATGTTACAGCGAATAGCGTGTTTTTTAGCACTGGGAAATTTATACCTGGGCATCTTTGAACGTACAAACTCATTTCCTGTGTACATAGGGAGATTGGTTTTTGATGCAGGGATGTGGGATGGTATAATATTTTCCTTTTTCCTTTTATTGCGGGAAGATTATGTTTATTAATATTAGAAATAAGTGGACAAATCGGAGAAATACTATTTTTAATATTCGTGATTGAGTCGTTCATTGCACAAATTGATTAACTCCGTAAAACAAAAAGTGGAGAAATGCAATGAAGTAATGTATATTGTTTTTTAAAATTCCTTTTATAATTTAAATCGAAATAAATATCGTAGAATGCATAAATGCAAATGTAACTTTCGTCTAACGGTATATAAAATTTATAAGAAAAAATAGCCAAAAGGCAATCGTTAGTAATGTTACCATTTTTATGTTACTGGAAGAATTAATCGATTTGGCAAATGAAAAAAGTAATAAATTTAAATTTTACTATATTTTACTTGAATTCTGATAAGACGGCACTGAAAAATTCACCGTTATCATTCGTGGCTTGCTAGTGCATTTGAGTTGCATTATTGCAATGATTTGCATTAGAGTACGGAGTTAATCAAAGTGAGCTCTGAAATAAATTATTTATTATTCAGTGGCCAAAAATTTTTGTCGTTTAATAGTGTTGATCTTAATTATCAGGGAAAGTTATTATAAATATAAAAAGTCATGACTATACCAAGTGCTTTGACACTTAAATTTAAGATTTTTCAAAAAGTGGAGTTAATCGATTTGTGCAGTGAACGGCTCAATTGTTATGACATACTTCTATATTATTGTTGTCCATTCTGAATATAATTATATCAAATGTTTGGTTATTAATTATACTTGATCTTCCAATGATTAATTTCAATCTAAAAGAAAATTTTTTAATTATAGTATTTTTATTTAATTTTCCGATGCAATTTTTATGAAATTAATAACGTGAATTATGGAAGATTTTTATAAAAATTTTTAACGTTGTAATTGAAGATCTATTCAATGCTGAAGATTGACAAAAGAGAGAAAACCGTGAACATTTTGGGTATTGATCCAAAACTACTAGCTGGAAATCAATATGGATAACTGTAGCGTTGTCGAGGAAAAGCCAAAAATATCAAAGGGAGAAATCATCCAGATCAGCCATAGATTTTGAAAAATTTCTGTTCCATTTTTCAGTCGCGATCTTTTTTTAAATATCGATTGGTAGTTCAATTATTAATCTTTCCACGATATTCACTTCTCATTCAATATAAATAAATATAAATAAATAATTAAACTTTCTGTATCATTCAAAACCAAATTCCTTGGTGCCTTGAAAATACGGCGCAACCTTCTTTCAATATATTCTTGTTCAATATTAATAAAAGTAAACTATTAATAAAATTAAACTTAATACATAATCGTCTATACTTCCATAAAAATTCTCAATTTTCAAAGAAAAATTATTCGACTCGCTAAATTTGTACGTGAAATATGAAAATTAATTTACTTACTAATGTCCTTCAGACGATTTATATACAACCTATAAAAATAATTAAATAAAGAAAGAAATAGCGATTATAATATAAAAAGATTAGCGCTTTGAAAATGATTTTTTATTTGAATATCATGAATTTGATACCACGTGTGATTTTATTTTATCTTGGATATTATTATCTTAATCATTAATCATCGTAATTATCATATCGTCGCTCAGGGTTAATTCAAACGATAAATTGTTCCGCTAACCAAGAAGAATATGTTATTCCATGCATCAAATATATTTTTCCTAGACATTTAACGTAAAATATTGTCACATGACCATTATAATGCAACAAATTTAAAGTAACTTAGAAAGAAAAATCAGGTAAAATAATTTATCGTATTTGTTTTATAAAAATGTATTGAATATATTTCACAAACTTATTTCCAATTTCTTAATTGTAATAGTTATGAACTATATTTAATTTATTTTTAAAATTAACTGATTAATTATCTTTTAAAGCGAGTTATATAGAATAATATTTGTAGTGTAATTTATTTTTATTCATTTACAAACTTCTGTTCCTTTCTCAATTCTACTTGAACAAATTATTTCTGTTAATTACTTGTTAAATAAATTGTAGGCTGGATATAATTGATTGCAACTGTCTCCATGTCATCTGAGTACATGACATTGTCCTACAAATAAATTTATAATATATGCATGAAGTTCACTACCATATACGTATGAAGTTCACTGTCAATTAAAAGTCGTCAATTTTCTTCGTTCTTATGTGGCTTTAAAGGACAAGTTAATTTCCATTCTACCAGAAGCATCGCACGCGAATGGAAAATTTACATGATAAGCGAATGCTCGGAATAGATGCAACACCTTCATGTATCACGGGGTGAAGGAGCACAAAGTGAAAAATGGCGTGTCAAAATTCTTTTCATTTCTCTCGTAAAATTTACTGCTTATTTTTCACGCTGACGTATTTTCGTGTCAACAACTCGCCGGGCATCGCGTTCGCAAATATCTTTTTCCGGTTCTGTATAAAAGAAACAACATGGCGGTATCGGAGAATTTCTAATACCACTGTTTTCATTTGCTTCGATACATTTAATCTCGGAGATACGTACCTTGAAAAATGTCCCGAAAAATATCTAGAAAAATTTGTGGCTGAATTCCTCGAAAAATTTCCTGAGAAATTTGTTCGACAGTTTCGTGAGAAATATGTTAAAAAGTTCGTTCGATAATTTCTTGGAAATTTTCTTGAGAAGCTTATCGAATAACTTTTCGAAAAATTTGTTTCGAAATTTGTTGAATCGTTTGTTGAAAAATTTTTGGACGATGAAATAGTGGCTGGTGGAAGTAACGAGGAATAAAATATATATAATTGTAACATTAACTTGCTTTTTGTGTTACGTTGCCATCTTCGGGGTACAACTTTTTAACAAGCGTAATCTAGGTAATTTTAACGGGAGTTTGAAGCAAATGGGCATTCGCTTGCCTTCTTAGTGTTATATTAGTAGTAAAAAGTGTACATTAGGATCCCGCACGCGAGTTTTTGCATATGCTACAATTTATGATAATTAATATCTAATACGAGAGTTTTTGTTTGCATATGTTATAATTTTGAAACTCTTTTCTTTTTATGTTCATTAATTTAATTTGCTGCGAGTATAGAAAAATATGCGAAGCAAATAAATTGGTACTTATATGTGTCTAAAAATGATATAATTTATTATGCAAATGATGAATAATACGTAGAATGCAAATCATCAGTTACTGAACAAATAGCTGTACTTCCTTAATCTTCGAGTGTTGGAACGAATAAGAAAATTATCTTAGATAATGTTTCACGTAGTTTCTAGAAATTAACCCCCTCATCCTATAGTACTTATATGAAATTATGAATTTATATATTAATTTTTAGCTACTAAATTGGAAACTAGAATCCGATATCTAATGTTTAACGTAGTTTCCAAGAACTACCCCTCTGCCCCGTAGTACTTACATAAAATTAAAATCTAACTGTAAAACAAATCTTTTAATTGTCATATAAGAAAGAAAAAAATTATAAAAGGAATTTTTAGCTATAAAATTGGAAACTAGAATTTGGTATTTAATGTTTAACGTAGTTTCCAAGAACTACACCCCTTGTCCTATAGGGCTTATATGAAATTGTGAATTAATATTTTAATATCATTGAAATCTAACTATAAAATGAATCTTTTAACTATTATATTAGAGGGAAAAAGTTATAAAAGGAATTTTTAGCTATTAAATTGGAAACTAGAATCCAATATCTAATGTTTAACGTAGTTTCCAAAAACTACCCCCTTTGCTCCATAGTACTTACATGAAATTGTGAATTAATATATTAATATCATTGAAATTTAACTATAAAATGAATCTTTTAATTGTCATATAAGAAGCAAAAAAATTGTAAAAAGAATTTTTAGCTATTAAATTGGAAACTAGAATCCAGTATCTAATGTTTAACGTAGTTTCCAAGAACTACCCCTCTTGCCCCATAGTACTTACATGAAATTATAAATTAATTTATTAATATCATTGAAATCTGACTATAAAATGAATTTTTTAACTATTATATTAGAAGGAAAAAATTATAAAAGGAACTTTTACCTATTAAATTGGAAACCAGAACATTCTTCCTATTTTCTAGACCATATGAATTTTCTAATTTATGTTGTGCTGTTAGTGTGTTAAATTTAATCTTCTTATTAGTTTATCCATTTACTCACACATTTCACTATCCACCTTCAATATTTCACCACGAAGAGAAATAGATATTACACGCGTAAAACCTAAATCACATCCAAAAAAGCCTCATCTTCCTATCACTCCAAATACTCATATCCAACCCCTTGCGAATAAACACTGGCAAGAACGCAAAGAAAGTTGTATATTAACTCGACCGTTTATATCCTCGAGGCTGATCTCTATTTAATCCCTGAACGCTATCGCGTTGTTGGCTAAATAAAAGAAAGGTACAAAAATGGTCCGGGGAAGGAAAAACAGGAAGTGTGATGCGGGAAATGGAAACGTGCGCCAGCTATACATCGTGCTTCAAGCAACAACTTTCCTTTATTCCTTCGTATAAATATACGAACGTAGCCGAAGCGTGTCACGCATTTCTGCGAGCATATCCCTCGGACCATACATCCAGACATCAGTATCACCTGACACGGTCCTCAGTTTTCCCTTCTTTCTCCTTCCTCTGCCCTTTTTCCCCTGACACCTCTGCCACGATTCTCTTGTCCCTAACCTCTACCCCCTTTTTATCGCTCTTCAATCTCGTTCCTCGGGTACCTTCCTTTCCGGATATAAGAACGCGTGTTCCACCTATCGATTCGTTCCATAAATCTCATGGCTATCCATTCATTCGGGAGATTATATACGAATCTTCCTGAAGGACAGCGGAAAAGAAAGATGGCGGGCTGATAAAGTACTGGTACCCAGGTCCCTTAATAGCCTAATAATTGCTGCTTTGCACGCGTAAATCATCGGGAAGAAAAATTTTACCGTGAAATATCTTGGTCGTAGTATGATCGAAAATTTAATTATTGGGAGATATTCATTGGGACGATTGGTGATTAAGACTTTGACGATTTTTGCTTTGTTACTGGGATTGGATAGGCTAGGTTTGGAGTAAGTTAGTGAGGGGAACTATCAAGCTAGGTGAGGTAGCGAAAATAGGTGATATTGGTGGAATCAGTGTTGGCTTTTGAGTTGAGATAGGAACGTAGGAGTAAATATTATGCACGTGTACTATATTTTATAGTTAATTCTTCAGAAGTCGATGCAAGCTTATTAGGGGAACTGTCAAACTAGGTGGGATAGGGGAAATACGCGATATTGGTGGAATTAGTGTTGATTTTTCAATTGAAATAGAAACATAGTGGTAAATACTATGCACGTATACTATATTTTATAGTTAATTCTTCAGAAGTCGATGCTAGGTTAGTGAGGGAACTATCAAGCTAGGTGAGATAGGGGAAATACGCGATATTGATGGAATTAGTATTGACTTTTGAGTTGAAATATAAATATAGGGGTAAATACTATGCACGTGTACTATATTTTATAGTTAATTCTTCAAAAGTCGATGCTAGGTTAGTGGGGGAACTATCAAGTTAGGTGAGGTAGCAAAAATACGCGATATTAGTGGAATTAGTGGAATTAGTGTTGACTTTTGAGTTCAGATAGAAACGTAGAGGTAAGACTAGAGTAATAGTAAACATAGAGTAGTTGATGCTAGCAATTGGTTTACGTCACTTTACTTTCCCATTCTATGGGACTCTATAGAGATTCGTTTTCCTTCCTTGAAAAATCAACACAATTGACAGAAATCGTTTCTGATCTGGACCCTTCGATTTTATTTAATTTACACCAATAATCAGCCTCCAATTTTTAACTAACAATGAGAAATTGTAATTAATTAAGATTTCGTTGCTCAGAAACAAATCAAATTCCAATTGTTGTAGAGGGTTAACAATGTAAATCTGAAAACAGGTCTGCCCTAACTTCTTCAGTTAATATTCGAGTTTCTATTTCTATAAATAAAATGTTATATAACAGTGGATTGTTGAAGCTTTAAATAGGTGATAATACAAATGTGATATACGAATAAAAATGATAAAATATTTGCTATGGGACAAGAATAGGTTAGCAATTGTCATGACCACTAGCTATTAATATCTCGTTTTAAAATATTAATCATGTCTGCCGATACGAGACCATCAGCAGTGAAGAATTAAACTTGTCACTCAATTAAATTCGTTCTGATTCTGGCCCATCCCCATAAATGAACAATCCATCCTTTAATCCTTGTTTCATACACTTTTTCTTTCAAAGTTTTTCCCACAAAAAGGTACAGTAGCCTGAAATAACTCGATTAAAGTGTCGTTCTTGTATTTCATACTTTTCTTTTAGCTTTTAAATAAGGCTTCAGGGTACTTGTACTTATACAGAGGGTGAGACACTTATAGTGTGATGAGCTAATTTTCTGAAAGATACCTATGACCATTTTGAGCAGAGATAGGTACATCTATGATCCACTCATTTGCCAAATGAATTAATTCCACGAACCATAATTTTCGAGTTTATTTAACACTTTTACTGCCATGTTGGTCATATATGATCGATCACGGTTTCTCCTGTGACGCCACGGTGGTCATTGATGACCGGAACGCTTGAACTACTTACAATTGTAAAAATTGAATGAAAATTAACAGTTAGGGCATTTTGAACATAACCGCTAATTAGAAGATACTTTGAAATAAAAAGTGCCCCATTGAACGATTAAAAATTTTTATTAGAACATCAATAAAGAAAATAGAACAAATCTTGCATCTAGCGATGCACTCCCGTAGAAGTAAGTGGGGATTGTCTGCAGATCGAAGGTTAACACTTTGACTGCCACGTTGGTCATATATGACCGGCCATGGTTTCTCCCGTGATGCCACGGTGTCATTGATGACCGGATCGCTTGGACTACTTAAACTACATTGAACAACATTGAATGAAAATTGACAGTTAGTGCATTTTGAATATAACCGCTAATTAGAAGATACTTTGAAATATAAAGTGCCCCAGTGAACGATTAAAAATTTTTATTAGAACATCAGAAAAATATTAGAAGAAATCTCGCATCTAGCGGCGTCCTGAGCGAAACATGTGATTTCAACGTGACAATACAAAGGTTAAAATATAAAAATTACACGTGAACGAAATATAATACTTTAGCTCAGAATTTAGAAACCTGAAATTCAAAAAATAAGCTGAATCGCTTCAGCCAAAGTTATCCGGTACTCGAATTATCGGTAGCTCCTCTGCTAACTCGACTACCCTCCCACAAATCTAATCTTTCCCCTCAATTAGAAGCCAGCGACACGAGAGTGAATGGCGTTAACAAAAAGCAAAAGTTGGGGCACGTGACGCATTAACAAAACAAGCAGTTGAACGAGTACGAGATATAAGAGGCGACACACCCCTGCTTTCATCCTCGTTCCGCCCCCGGGGTCCGTCGCTCAGCCCCGGCTCGCAATATTTTTCCCGCCCGATGGCAAGAGTGCAGTGCCATCCGATTCGTTCGATAAATCTCGCGGACATGCCCTGGTCGTTGGAAGATTATGCACAAATCGGCCTACATAAAAGGAAAGTGTCGACGATAACGGAAAGTGGTACCGTTTGAACGGGGAAGAAACATGGCCTATCGTCACGTTAACCGCGCGATCCTCCATTCCTGCCTGCTGGATTAATCCATTGGATTATTTGTGCCACGTTCGCGTGCATAATGCCCTTTCTTACACGCGCCGACCATCCATTTTCCGCGATAATGGTAATTGTTTGTCGTCGGTAAATACGCTAGTCGATTTAATTATCGGCAACGCAAACACGCGAGTAAGGCTGCAGAAATACGGAAGGATGGATTGGGGTGTCGGCAAAACGGTAATGTGGGACTGTTTGCGAAGAATAGACTTGTCATTTTGGGATTATTCGTATTTATTCTGGATATTTCAATAACAAGCGTGTTATTTTACCCTTTGCATTATCTTTACGAGTCTGACTCGTGATGAAAATTTTAGACCAAGCTTGAATATCACGAGTCAGGCTTGTTTAATTTCATGCCAAACGTGGGTATCACGTGTCTAACTCGTGACCGGCGTTTCGGGTCAAACACGAATACCACGAGTCTGACACGTTATCGACTTTGCAGGCCAAACGTGGATATCACGTGTCTGACTCGTGATCGACTTTTCGGGTCAAACACGAATACCACGAGTCTGACACGTTATCGACATTTCAGGCCAAACACGAATATCCCGAGCCTGACTCGTGGTCTTAATCTCGGGCAAGTATGAATATCTCGAATGGACTCGCGGCTATCTCGCACTCAGTCGTAAGATATCGTGTTTCAAATTCCGACACTTGGGAAATTCTGGCATACGGGTTTGGCACGACTTTCTTCGAGTTTCAGCGTAGTGCAAGGGGTTAATCGTTGTAATTTTTGTTCAATTAATACTAAACTGTAGGAGATTTTAATAAGTAGGCGCTTTGCTCCCTAGTAATTGTTTTATTTCCTCGGTACTAATAGCTAGTAGGCTAGTGCCCCAAAAACGCATCCCTCGCTGTTTTATAGGGCGTGTCCCCTCTCCGTCGCCTCGTCTTTACGTGTCCTTAGCCTCTTCCACTGAGCTCTGGTCCAGACGCCCCAGCTTGGCGTCTAAGCAACCCCATCTGTGGCTGTTGTCCTTGGACCTGGGCGATGTCTTCCTAAAATTCCAACGAGGGGCTTTCTCCCCCCGGAAGACAATGGGTAGCGGTGAAAGTTGCCCACAAAACGTACCAAGCGGAGTCAAATCACCCTTTTCAAAACATATTTTATAATTTTACACTTACGTAGGGATATACTTTGATTGGCGAATACGAGGAATGAAGATGTTATTTAGTTCCAATATATTTTTATTACGAGCTGAAGAGACTCAGGAGCAAAATACAAACTAAAAGATTAGACTAATAACGCAACTCACACTCGCACGTCAACTCTTCGAACTCCGTACAGAACTGTCACCGACTCGACCCTCTTTCAAACCTCGTGTAGAACTCTCACCGACAGGACTGTCCCAGGCCAGCCCTTGCACCCTCATTTTAATCCTTTGCATTCGGCGATCTTTTCGTTACAGAAACATAGCAATTCGAAGACTTTCTGCCATAAAGTCGACTATGTTTTCAGAACGGTAAATAAGTAGTGCAAATTAATTGTAAGACGTAGAATTATTTTACCTCGATATTCCACGCGTCATTGGGCAATTTTAAATCGGAGATATTAATTAGCAACGATCTTTAGAATCTAATTAAATGGCGACTGAGAGTCACCTCTCGAGTGCAAAGGGTTAACCTTGCACTCTGTCCTCTTTCATACTCAAGCTTTCTTTCTCAATCACGCATTTCCCATAGCCTCGCCCTCGGTGGGCCACGTACCCTAAACATTCAGGTGTCTTTCGCTCTTTACTTGCATTCCATACAGTCATAAATATCCCTTTCATCCGTTCCTTGCACGCGGTCACTCGTCCTTTCACGTGCATTTCAAACGTCGCTCTGAACATTCGGTCTGAACCCTAGGTTGCTGCTGTCTATTGCCCGTCACCAGCTAGACAGACCAAAGGGTTCCTCTGCATTCACTCACAAACCTACTATTCCTACGTACATTTATTGGGTTTGGTAGACGTATGAATTTGTTGGCGATAAATCGATATTTTTTTCATTTTCGCATTTATTCTAGATATTTGGCTAATGCGATATGCGAGTTTTGCGTAAAGCTGTAAAATGGATTTAAATAGACGTTATTTTGGAAATATTTAAACCGACCTATACACAGGGACAGTAATGTGGAACTGTTTACGGAGAATGGACCTGTCATTGTGGGATTATTCGTACGTCGTATTTATTCTCGATATTTCAATGACACACGCGTGCCATCAAATTGTTGTAATTTTTGTTGCATTAATACAGATCGTGCAATAAAAATCCGTAGTATATTATTTAAGAGTGAGAGAAACAGAAGCACGGAAGCATACATTTACTGGGTTTGATAGGTGTATGAATTTGTTGCCGATAAATCGGTATTTTTTTATTTTCGTATTCATTCTGGATAGTTGACTAATGCGATATGCGAGTTTCGTGTAAAGCAGTAGAATGGTTTTAAATGGACGTTGTTTTGGAAATATTTAAATTGATGTATACGGTGGAATAAAAATTCGAAGTGAGTATTTTAAAATCAAAAGAGCAAACGAGAAATATTTTATTTTAAATGAAAAATACTATTTCAAATTGCATATATTATATACTTCTTGGGAATTTCGTGAAGGAAATCCAAATGATTAATGTGCAGGGAAGTAACCGTATTCAGTTATATAGCAATTGTATTTATAAAGGTTTAATATACGTGAAATTTATACACTTTATGCAATATACAAATAAAACATGAGAGTCTTTTTTAATGCCACTGTGGGTCACAATATATAAAGTATCTGTACTGTTCCTGATCTACGAGCGAGGAGCTGTGAGGACAGCAGGCCCTTTTAAACCCCCAAAACCGACCCATTGATGTCCAATGGTCGGTATTGGCCTGCATCATCTAAGAGGCCTGTCGTCATCGTTGCATGGACGTAGCTGACTTCCAACAATACTTATATACTTATATATCGAAATCTATTTACTAGTGCTTGCGCAGCCCCACCCAGATATTTTTGATTAAAAGAAAATCATGAATCCTACTTCCGACCCTCTATCACGCATTCTCGCCATTATCCTCGATAGTGACGAAAAATCGAGCACACTGCAAAACTCCAACAACCTAATCCTATTACAGAGAAAGAAATTTTTCAGAAAGACTCGATCCTGAGGCTCCCAAGCAGCTAGCCAAAAGTTGCTAAAAGCATGGATGCATACTACCGGCAAATTAATTCCGCAAACTTTTAAAGCCAAACATTTCCGCGAAAAATCTTGCTAAATAATAAACGATCGAACTTTCCGCGCGAAGCGTAATTTCGATCACGAGCGTTGGTAGGGTGCAGTTTCCGCGAAGGCTTCTAACGATTTCTCGAGGTTGGGGCTCATTGAGGGAACGTCTCGTCCATTCGATTCGCAACAGCGCTCGGTCCGACGCAAAGAATGCGCCAAGTATTTTCCACTCGACACGAGCGTTATGGGCGGTTTTGCTCGTGGAGAATTATTTTCCCCGGATGATTTTGCGCGAAGGAAGGTCGCACGCGGACGAGGGTGGGGGAAGCGAGCAGCAGCGCCACGGAGTTAGAGCAGTCTAGACGCTAGAAGATGGCGGCGGAGTGCGGACGCGGAAGGAAGACAGGCTGCGGAAGATCGAATCGAATTATCGTGGAGGGCGAGAAAGGCGGTTTCACTTTTCCCTCGATTGGCTACGAGGATTGAATCGTGGAAGCTCGAGGCTTCCTGGACGGATCGAATCTCATTTAGATTTCCATCGTGAGATACTAGACGTCGGCTCCGTGCTTCTCTGCAGCGCCACGGCATGCGAACGGCATATGCGCGGTAATCGTCCGCGATTTATACCACACTGTCCAGTCCAGCTTTTCGAGTCTCTCGGACTAGTTCCTCGTTTGCCAGCCTCCGCGGAACAGGTGGCGTTTCCTTTTTTCTTCCCTTCGGACAGCCGCCGTTTCTCTCCCGTACCTCTCAGCCGGTTTCTTGTTCAATTAGACGCGATGCATTAATACCGTTAATGCGGCTTTACCTGCACGTGGCCCCCGCGCTTTCCCCCACCTATCTCGGGCCTATATGCACCCCTTTCTTGCAGTGTTTTTGGTCACTGTTAATTTTGCATCGTTGTGCATGTTGGTTAATTAAATTCGATGGTTTTTCAGATGTTTGGTAACAGTTTGGAGCAATTGTTAGTGGTTAATAGATAATAGTTGAAAGCTGGAAATTGATCATTTAGAGGTTAGGTAACCGGTTAACCTATTTGTATCATTCGAAACAGTGTTGAGTAGTCGGTTGATATTTAAAAATTGATTAATGAACAATTATAATTTTGTGATTTGTAATCTGATGTTAATTATTAATAATTGATAATTGATCATTGATAATTGATAATTGATAATTGATGATAATCGATAATCGATAATTGATAATTGATAATGGTTGAGTAGATGGTTAATATTTAAAAATTTATTAATAAACAATTATAATTTTGTGATTTGTAATCTGATGTTAATCGTTAATAATTGATAATTGATCATGGTTGAGTAGTTAGTTAATATTTAAAAATTTTTTAATAAACAATTATAATTTTGTGATTTGTAATCTGTTGTTTGAGTTGATAGTAAATTGTGTAATTGAATAACTGAAATCCAGAGTGTGTTTGAAAATCTTGATATACACTGTATACAGCATGTAGCATAATGAAGCTAGTTTACGCTAATGAAGTACAATTTGTACATGGTAGACTTCATTAAAGGATTTCACGAAATCAGTTTTCAAGATATTAAAGAGAGAAATTGAAATAATACAATGGTAGCGAACATGATTGATTCTGTTTTAAATTAATGATTAATGAAAATAAAGGACTCAATTTCCAATATATATGTAATTCATTTAATACTATTATTACGATTTCAAAATAAAAATAGTGTACTTTATTTACTGCTTATAGTAATTATAAAAATATATTATTTATATGCTTCAATTTATAATTATTATACTAATTATTTTATTTTATAAATATTTATCCTCGATAATTTTATATTTTGATCATAATATAAATTAACATGTAATATAATTCTATCATTTTCTTTGTTTAATATTTATAAAAGTGTTACATTGTGTCACAAGTATGAATTTTTATGAAGTTATATAATAGAAAAATTGATTTCATCAAACAATATGTAAATCTGTTACGTGTGGAGAATATACATTCTCAGGGTCCCTATTTTTTCCCTCGTGACAACCTGTTTATTCTTTTATTTATGTGCAATCAATAAATATTTATATTCATTTATCTAATTATTTTATTAGCAATAATATAAAAGTCTACAAATATATTTTTCATATAATCCTTTTTGAAATATTATTTCCGCATATATCTTTTTGGAATTATCATTTTTAAATTAATTATGTTTGGCACTATAATTAAATAATAAAACTAGCTATACTTTGTGAAAAACAAATTTATTCGAATAGATATTTACAAATAACATTTACAGTACTTATTTATTCTGTCCTTTTCCGAATTCGTTTGCAATTCATTTAATCTCGAATTTATACATAATAATTATTGTTCCAAATATTTTAACGATAGTATAGACATATACATACACCCATACACACCATCATCCATTTATTATTAGTATACATTTATATCGAACGAAAATAAGATCTTAAATGAATTAGTATAATTTCCCATACAACGATTAATCCTTTGCATTCGACGATTTTTTGGCTACAGAAGAGTAGAAAATCAAAGATTATCTATTAAAAAACTGACGATACTTTTTTGAGCAGTAAATAAAGAATTTTATAATAATAGAATTGTAGAATTATTTGATTTCGATATCTTGCACACTGTTACATTACATTAAATTTGATATATTAATTAATATCGATCTTCCAAATTTTATGAAATGGTGACTGAGGGTCTCCTCTCGAGTGCAAAGGGTTAATAATATTTAATTAAGTCTAAGGATATATTTCAGTTTTAATTAAAATGTACTTTTCTAAAAGTACGTAAATTTTCTTCCAATTATAAATAGAATATTGGAGATTTTAACTCCAAATAATAAATAAAGTATTTTAAAATACACTAAATACTTTATCTATTCGCATTTTTCTTCGCTGTGTATTTATACCTCGAATTTATTCTCATTCTAAACGAATTTCTAAACTTTCGATAACCTATAAACATATGCATAAACTAAATAATTTACCGTCCTTTGGTAAGACTCGAAATCAAAGGTGAAATACCGTATTACGATTCAACCTGAGCGCGGAACTAAAATTATTAATACCCCATTAGGACACACGAATAATTCAGGACGTAATTACATAAGTGCGACATCAATCATTCGACATACTCGATCAACTGATTCGATTACGTGGAAATCTCCATTTCTGCGACACACTGCTGTCAGTTGACATTTTCCGCGTAATGTTCCGATCTCCCGAACATTCATTAGGCCTAGATACGTGAAATATGCACGACGTTCGACAGTGCTGACCTTCTTCGCTCTCGCGGCGAATATGCGAACTAACGTCTACCGGCACGGTGTCGTCCGATTACACCGTTCATCCATGCAGTTTCCCACGTGTCGCAGTTTTATTCGGGACGATAATTGCGAAGCAGTATCGGAGCGTAGAGATACAGTAAGGAAAGGAGACACCTGGAAAGAGATATCTCACGGTGAATGCAGAATTTACGATGCGAAAACGGAACATCGATTTTCTCTCCTTCTCGCGACACGTGGCTGGGCGATTCGGACGCGTCGTATCGATTTGTTCGATATTTCAGGAAGATAGCGACCAAAAAGGAGAAGTTACGACGCAAGCGATGAAGTTACCACTCGATAAAAATTAATTGGCAAAGTTATGTACGATTTTGTTCTCGCTTTAGGTTAGCACCAGAATCTGATGAATACGCTCCTAATTCTTCGGAATTTTGCGCAGTTCGTGATGAATAGAGCCTTAATTTTCGCCTACTGACGGAACATTTTTCGCGAAAGCTGAGAAAGTATCATTGAAAACGAAGCGAATGTGTTATTAAAGAGCCTTAATTTGATAATTTGCTGAGGACTTCTTATCAGGTGATCTAATGTATCAGGTAATAATATTAGGGGACGTGTGTGGGCATGTGACGAGTAGAATTGAGGTTATGTCACGTAGTGTTTACGATACTGTATTTCGTAAGAGAGTTTTGCTTCTTTTATTACGGTACATGTTATTGTTAGAGTATTTATTAATATTGGTAACTGGTGACGTGTTAAATTTTGCTGATAACATTAGTGCACGTTTGCGAAAGGGACTAGGTTAAGTTGTATAATATTATGTTGTATACATTTCTGTTGACGATGGACGTTAGTGACTAATGGCTAGACGTGACTTCCTGTATTTTCTGCTGAATATCACTGGTTTATTAAAGATCTTTCGTGTATTATTACAATTTCGTTACCGTATATTTATTTTTTACATATTATGTATATAAATATTTTAATTTAATTATAATCTCTATATATCATTCTAAAATTAACTTTTCGTTTAAATTATGTGGTAATAAAGCTCTTACCCTGAACAATTTAATGATGGAGGGATTTTTCTTGAAAACTTATATATATATATTTCCTTTTTATATTTTCATATAACTGTATTCCCATATTTCCTTTTTTTCTATAATTCTTTTTTTTTTAAATTCTACATTGTAGACTACTAACTATACTAATATTACTCACTTACTATACCTACTATACTGATATTTAACACTCTCAAAGTATTTCCATATTTTCTTTTTTTTTTCTATAATTCTTTTTTTTACATTCTACATTGTAGAATACTAACTATACTAATATTACTTATTTGCTATACCTACTATACCATTATTTAATATTCTCTTTCAGTGCTTCCTACTTTCCAAGTGTGGAATAAATATTAATTATTTCACATTTCTCCTTTACATTTGGAAGATGGGAAATAATTTTTAACGAAGAAAATATCAACTCGAAAAAACTTGTACGCATTCGCGATTTGCTGATAATCACAGGGAATGTAAAATAACCAGAGAAACATAGTAGACGAGGCGTATTTTATCAGCCCTCCCCAAACAATATTTCATGGATACGCATTTCGTGAAATAAATAACGTGCGGCAACTTTGAAGCAGGGTAGGAGATAGTTACTTTTTTCTCGTTATGCTACGTTTTCTCCCTGAAAATGAACGTGTGCACGTTCCAGTATGTTCGGAGCGTGCAAATATTTTGCAGATGAATTAGTGTAAAAAAATGTTAGCCACACTCGTGATGAATACACGCAATGAAGAATATGAAAAAATTACACGAGCCTCGAATACGAATTTCTTATCCTATTTTGGCTATTTTTGTTCTGTTTCAAATTAACGTGGATGGAACAATTTTTTTCGCTTTTCATTTTGTTTTTTAACTTACAACAGCATAATATTTTTATCGCGGTACGTAATAAAACGTAATCAAAAAATATTCAGATATTTATAATTTAAAAACTGCAGTACTCAAATTATAGGAAAGGTATTAGAGATATTCAGAACGAAGACAAAATAACTGTCCAAATTTTTTTTTTAACCCGTAATATTGAACTTATATATTATATATATTATAAATAAATAAATTACAAACTATAGCATCTAAATATATTAATAGAAAATTTGTAAAAATCTTAAAATTCCAAAATCTCAAAAATCTTAAATTTTATTGCGACAAAATTATTTGAAATATTTCAATCGTTCCAGAAAAAAATATTCTGATCCAAAAATGTATAAAATAGGTATAATTACAATTCTAAAGAAGTTGCAACTCATTAATTTAATTTAGTCGTGTAATACCCGAGATACATTAAGATATAATAAAATATAATAAAAGTTTAAGTTAACATTTTAATATAATTTGTAAAATAATATTTTTAATAATAATTTTTAAAATAATATTATTTTATAATTTGGATTTCCCCGAATCGAGGTATACAGTTCAGGTAATTTGCAAATACGTGTCACAGGATATCAAATACTGCACCAGTGTCAAGATAAATTTTGACGTTATTTGTATCACATTCATAAAAGATGTCCTTTCAAGCCTACGGCATTTTTCTCGTCGATTTACGATGTTTTGGCCACGTTGAAAGCTTCGTAAATACTTTCAGCGACCCCAAACAACCTCTTATATGCTAAAAGCTATTGTAACGAGGGAATTTGATTCTTAATAAAATACGAAGACAAATTATCTTCGTGTTAGTACGCAATTTAACTCAGGGCCGGCGTTCAAAAATTTTGCGGAGCCAGAATGCACGTTTAAATCCGATATGGTATCGGTAAATGGTATGGTACCGTCATTCTCTAAAAAGTTGATCAAAATCGGTGTTTTCTAATTGGGTGATTTCCTTAACACCTAATATCTTCCGCACCCTTGTTGCAGTCGTATCAACCTTTGATGTCAACGTTTAATGTCAACGTTTAGAACACGCTGCAACGAAATATTTCGATGCAAAGATAGAAGAGAAAATCTTGCACTCGTGTCAGTGTACAGCAAGCTGTACCATATCCAATTAATCCATAATCGATTAATGGATTATGCGATTGTATTTTCTACGCACACCCGAATATTCAATCTACTATACAGGGGGTCCTGTAAAATGTCTGATGCGTTTTCGTAGACCACGGGGCCTTACAAAACGCGGGGTCGGTTCCGGTGAACGCGTTGAACCTGCCTCGCACCGGCCCTGATTCGAAGCCAAACACAATCTCCTCAAGGAACCGTTAGTCACTAATAATCGTCAAGTAAGAACGATCTAGTGGCGATATACGGATGACAAATCATCGATGAAACGAAATCGTTGATTTCTCCTCGATGAAATGCAAAATCTTGAGCAAATTCTTCCGCTAGTTTTCCCGCGTTCAACGTTAACAAACCCTGATCCGCGATAAGTTGCTACCATAAATCTACATTCTCTAAACCTCCCACGTGACTCGAATTGTGTAACGCCCCGTAATATCTTGCACCTCGAATTCTCCCAAAACTCACATACACGAGAAAGAAACTTCGTGATATTAATATAATTAATATAACATTAAAATTTGCTGTATCGTTATTTATTTATAGGATTCTTTAGAATATTTAGGTAACGACGTCTATCCATTTTCTCCTTTATGAATACGTAATTTTTAACACTATTAACAAAAATACATTCTCAGATCATTCGCATTTCTCTTTCAAACTTGGTGGTCGGATAGATACTTGCATTATTCATCTGGCCATTTGATAGATCTATGTTAAATTTTATTTCATCCGTAAAAGGATCAAAAGTAAAAATCTTTATTTAATCCTCGCATGTGCTACAGTATTTACAACCCTCATTCGTAAGATCATAAATATTAACTTTAAAATTACTTAATTTTAAGAAATGCTTTTTTCTCGTATTTATTATTTTTCAATTTTTTATTCCAATATTTTCAAAATTTCATCATACATGTTATAAAAATATATCTTTTCCAGTGTAATGGTAGGCTAATAAAATTATAGTAAAGTGGCAATTATAGAATAAATAAAAATTAAAGAAATAGATGTACAAGCTGGTTAAAAATCAAATTGATCGATTCTATTTTTGAAAATTTCTTGATTATACTATCAAAGCGATTAATATATAATTTTCCAGAAATTAAACGATTAATTTTGATGGTATTGATCAGCGTGGCTTGCATGTTGCTCAAGCTAATTGAATTATTTATTTCAAACATTTTCGTTATGAGCATTCATAATTAAAAATGTACTTAACCTAATGCATACCAAAATATCCACATTTTTAGTCTAAAATTTTCTAGAAAATTGATGAACCATAATAAACTTTAATAGAATTCATCAGTTAATCTGTGCTTCTCATTTACATATATTTATATATCCTATTTCCATCTATATATTTTATTATTTATTATCATTATTATATATTTTATCTATATATCTTACTTGTTTTCATTAGAAATACTTATTAAGAACACAATTGATGTACACCATAATGAACATTAATGGAACTCATCGGTCACACTGTGCTTCTCATTTACATATATTCATATATCCTATTTCTATCTATATATTTTATTATTTATTATCATTATTATATATTTTATCTATATAT
>NW_016910610.1:579310-581699 GCF_001483705.2 Eufriesea mexicana
CTATTTCTATTTATATATTTTAGTATTTATTATTATTATTATATATTTTATCTATATATTTTACTTGTTTTCATTAGAAATACTTATTAAAAACTTAAATAGGTACCAAAATATTTGCAACTCAACCCTTTGCACCCGAGAGGCGCCCTTCAGTCGCCATTTGATCAAATTTCGAAGCTCGATATTAATTGATACATCAAATTTAAAATAACGTAACATTGTGCGAAATATCGAAATTAAATAATTCTACGTATTAACTCTTTGGACTCGAAGATTTCTTCGTTGCAAAGATGCAATTCGAAGCTCTTCTTAGATTTTTATAAGCTCACTGATATACCCTTTATGCTAAAATTAAAAAAAGAAAATCGTGAATTTGCGTGGGAAACGAACGAATAGAATAATTTAGTTTCGATGTTCTTAATATAAGTATCATCGTCCATTGTTTAAGTTATAGCATTAAAACAAACGGTGACTGAGAGTCACCGCTCGAGTGCAAAGGGTTAATTATTATACGATTTCTTATTTGCCACTCAAAAAATATCATCAGCCTTATAACAGAAAATTTTTCAACTCGTACCCTCCTTTGGCCAAAAAATCTTCGAGCGCAAAGGGTTGAAATCCAAATAACGGTCATTAACGAAATTCACGAGCTTGATTTCCGTATTACTTATTCATAACTATATATTTTTCAACGCTATGTCTGACTAAATTTCATTAGAAATGCTCATGGAAAATACGCAAATATTTATTACCAAAATATATGCATGCTTTGTTTACCACTCCCCATTGACCAAATAATGAATTTTAATGAAATTAACGAGCTTGCTTCCTCGTGTTACTCGCATTAATCATGCGCATGTATCCACAACGCGATATATCGTGCAACAAACTCCGGTTAAAAACGCATTTAGGTTTTTGTAGCGTCCTATTGTATCGAATCCCTTCGGTGTCCTAGAACGCTTATCACGCGCCAAATTAATATTGCGTGACTAGTTGTGATAACAAGGATCCAGAGTGTGTGGTCAAAAGAGAGTGTTTATTTATAGAAAAGTATAGAATAGTTATAATGGAGACGTTGAACGGAGTACCGTTTCGAACACGCGTTTATATGTGTAAGTAAGATGTTTCTTGGATCGGTGTCGAAGACCAACTGATTTCTCGAATTTGATCTATGTCGTGTCTCGTCGTGTCCTGTCCGGTGTTTTCACCAGTTTAGTTCCGATTGGGCAAAATAAACGTTGGTGGTGGAAAAGTAAGGAGTTTTAATTGGACAGAGTGTGTGACGGACGGACCTTTGGCTAAGGAGCAGGAAACTGTCAAGGAACCGATTTTTGATGATCAATGACGTGATTTATAAGTGCTGTCCGTCCGTCGCTTATTGGGTCTGTCACACGTGGGTTCCATCCGTCGAGTCTGGTACTTGTAAAAATTCCTAAACTTTGCTTTACCTTTATAAACTTAATCACTGCTGTCCGTCCGTCGCTTATTGGGTCTGTCACACGTAGGTCCCATCCGTCGAGTCTGGTACTTGTAAAAATTCCTAAACTTTGCTTTACCTTTATAAACTTAATCCGCTAAAACGGCGGTGAGGCACATCTAACCTCTGGAATTGCAGTCGCGGTATAAAATATAAAATAACCCGTTAGGTCTGTTAAAAGTGTAAGCCTTAGAATAAAAATCATGTTATAAACTCGCTCTCCGGGACGGAACAGTTTTTATTTACCGAATCTACGATTTTCCCAAGACTAGGCAGTAAGCTCTAATAAAATTCATCGATTTATTTCCCCGTATCCCGACTACAAATTCAGAGACACGGAAGGCATCTTCTAAACAGAGATAAATCATAAACGGAACGTCGTAGCGCACAGTTTCGCCTGACCTTTGCTGTACGTTCCAGCACAGGTAAACAGGCAACAACTTACGGCAACACAAACAGTAGCAGAAACTAGAACAAAACTGCAGGACACGTCCGTCTGAGAGATGTATTTCTGGTTTGCTGTTGAGAAGTACGCGGTATCGATCAGTTTTCAAACAAAATACGGATATAGCTCTCCGTCCAGCGGTTAAACGCATTCCCTATCGATCGCGTTGCAGGGCTAATTTCTCGCAAGTCACCGGGTGATTGGCTCCGGATGAAAGAATAAAAAGAAGATCGTGAGAAGTAGAAAGAGTAATCATCGTATAGCCGGAGCACGCTGGTTTCGGTGTGACGGTGGCTTAAAGAGCCGCCGCCTGCTCGTTGATTAATAATCCCGCGGGCGCAAGCTGCCTTCACACAGTCCACCCCTCCTCTTTCATCCCCCGCCTGTCCTCCTCCCTTAAACTCCACGCCTCTTCTATCCTCTTTGTGCCACTTTCTCTCTCTCTCTCTCTCTCTCTCTCTCTCTCT
>NW_016910610.1:581926-628252 GCF_001483705.2 Eufriesea mexicana
CCCATTTTCTATCTCTTTGTCCTTCTCTGTCTATCTACCTTTCAAATCTCTCTGTCTCTGTCTACCTTCTTTATAGTACCTCTCTTCTAGCTTTTTCTATCGGTCTCTCTCTTTCTTTCTGTCTGTCTATCTTTTCTATCGGTCTATCTCTGTCTATCCTTGCAACCTTCTCTACACCTTTCTCTATCTGTCTGTCTGTCTCTCTTTCTATTCCTCTAGCCTTTCCTATTTCTCTCCTAATCTCCCTATTTTCTTCTATTCCTCAGTCTCTCTTCGTCTATTTATCCATGTACCTATCTCTTTCTCTCTATTCCCTTATTTCCTTATCCCTCCATTCCTCTATTTCTTTATCTCTCTACCTCCCTATTTTACGTTCTATCTTCCTCTCTCCATGGCTCAAACCCTCGCCCTTCCGTGTCCCTTTGTATCAATATCCCTGCCCCGCTCTATTTCTTCTTCCTATTTCCATCTCTCTTTCTCTATCTTTTTATCCGTGCATCTCTCTCCCTCTGTCTCTTTATCTGTCCATCTCTGCCCCTACGACCGCCTGTCTCTCTTCGCTCCTGTATTTCGTCGCCCGTTCATCCCTATCGCGTCTCGTTTCTCTTATTCCCCGGTTCCCTCTTTCAGACCTCCACCCCCCGTGCCCCCACCGGCACCCGACCCATTCTCAGGGCAGAAAGGTCCGGCCGTACGCGGCCGTTCATTCGCCAGGATCCTCTCCTGTTGGAGGACGCCGAGCGCGGGTCATCGGGATCGAAGACGAGCAGTTAATTACGCGGAGTGTCGTTAATTATGACGGAGAGGAATTCAGGTTCTTATTCGTAGCCGTGGTGGCCGAAAGGGGGATCTGTCTTCGCGCTTGGGTGGCATCGAGAGTGCGCCAGCTTCGATACGTTCCGGCGAAATGACGGGAACCGGTAGTAAATGGGCCGGAAACGGTTTAACACGATCCGTAGTTATCGCGAAATTGGTTTTTCGGATGTAGGGTGTTTGCTCGGCCGGGGATATGGCGTGGGCGTGAATCGGGTTGGGGTAGGAAATGGTATAGAAACGTGTTGATTAGGATTAAGCTGCTTTCTTCTCGTGAGAGCTGCTTGTGGTATTTGAATGTTCCGGGGGAGTTCAGGATGGATTTAAGAGGGTTGAGGTGTGTGTGTGTGTGTATTAGAGGAAACGTGTGTGTATTTTTGTTGACTCTGTATTCGCATTTTGCCTTGGTGATGGTGATTCTAGTTAGGGAGATAGCGAATAACGTGATTATATTGTTATGTAGTACAGTAATACATTGCAATTGTAATTATATTATTATATAAATTGTAATATAAATATAATAAACGTTATTTTATTTTAATATATATTATGCAATATTAATATTCGATATAAATTACATTACATTATTTACATTAATATACAAGTTATATAATTTAATATAAATAATGCTTATTATGTTTATATTACATATTGAAACACGTGATCATATTAATATGAGAACACAAATATGTTAGTAATTTTGGAACCAATATCAAAGAATCAATAATAATATTATTGTCTTTAATAAGACGACAGTAATTTATCATCGTCAAAAAATAATATTGTCACCCTTGTTTTATAATATCGATATTAGTAATGAAAATAAAATCGAAGTCAATTATATACGATTAATAATGTTCTCAATTTTTGATATCTATGATGTTGATCGTGTGCAAGCCCCTTTAAGGCACTTAACATATTGAGAACACTGCTAATGCATTATTATGTACTAATGACTCTCCGTGCTTAAGATAAGATCAGTTAGGTCAGTTGTTAGTAATTTTGATTTATATTAATCTGTACTTTACCACGTGTTCATACATGTTCGTACGTATGAAGATTTAAAAATAATTATACTATTACACCAATTTTTGTATGTATATAAATAATAAGGGAAGGAGAATTGCTTGGAAAAGAACTGTTATTTATTACAAATAGTTATGGTAAATGATATAATATAATATATTTTCTAGTAACTTTTTTGAACTTTTGCACTTTGATTGCAATTTCTTGAGCTTTCTGCTTTTTTCGAGCTTTCAAAAGCTCGAAAGCAACCTTTTTTGAGCTTTCAAAAGCTTTCTGCTTTAAAAACTTGGTAATATTATTAACTTCAGATTAGTTAGGTATGATGTTGCTTTGTTACTAGAAATTACAGCAGGAAGAATCGATTACGAAAACTGTCTTACGATTTGCATCAAACTTGGGAAGAAATTTCAGTTTCCTCTTTGTGACTATAGAAATTTCAATCTCTGTACAATTCATCCCGTAAAAATTAGAACTGTAGAAATTTAAATTTCTGTAAATTTGAAAAATTTCGATCTGGAAATTCCAGTTTCTATTAATTAAATCCTACCTTCTAAATATCCAAGAAATTAAATTATTACATTCAACTAATTGCTAATTAATTCGTCCTTCTCAGATAATAAATTTGGCACCTCATGGGCCATTAATTGAGCCGTTCACTGCACAAATCGATTAACTCCACTTTTTGAAAAATCTTAAATTTAAGCGTCAAAGCACTTGGTATAGTTATAACTTTTTATATTTATAATAACTTTCCCCGATAATTAAGATTAACACCATTAAACGACAACAATTTTTTCGCCACTGAATAATAAATAATTTATTTCAGAGCTCACTTTGATTAACTCCGTACTGTAATGCAAATCGTTGCAATAATGCAACTCAAATGCACTAGCAAGCCATGAATGATAACGGTGAATTTTTCAGTGCCGTCTTATCAGAATTTAAGTAAAATTTAGTAAAATTTAAATTTATTACTTTTTTCACTTGCCAAATCGATTAACTCTTCCAGTAACATAAAAATGGTAACATTACTAACGATTGCCTTTTTGCTATTTTTTCTTATAAATTTTATATACCCTTAGACGAAAGTTACATTTGTATTTCTGCATTCTACGATATTTATTTCGATTTAAATTGTAAAGGGAATTTTAAAAAACAATATACATTATTTCATTTCATTTCTTCACATTTTGTTTTATGCAGTTAATCAATTTGTGCAGTGAACAGCTCATATTCAGGTAGCTGATATGCATCCTTGAAATTATAATTTGTAAAAATTTTAAATCACAGATTTCCATAAATTTCATACCTACAAATTTCAGTGTGAAAACTCGAATCTTTATTAACTAAATTTGACTAATTCAATTCCAAATATCAAGCTAAAAGTTTTCATATATGTAGCTACTTCGGTATATAAATTCTTTAGCACTTTTTGTAGTCTCACTTTCTTTCTCAACTGTGCTCATAAAAATGAACTTGCAAGATGCTTATCCCTTTCAAAACACAGCTTCCTTAGCAATTCAAATTTTATCATCCAATTTAATGCAACAAAATGCATATCTGATCCTAAAATTTTGAATTTTGAATGTCATCTATCAATCCTATTAAAAAGCTTAGTCTCGTGTAGCAGGAAGCACCTTCAGGCTGATTTTAATGTAAAACATTTGATTCAGGAAGTGAACACGTCCATTATAATTGGTGTAAAAATAGAGTTATTACTTCGAAGATTAATCTCTGTGTATCCGTGATGAATACTTCGCGCAGGAGCTATTCGAAAGTAGCAAACCGTAACCACGGCGTGTTTCATAAATTTTAACTTCGCCAAAGTAGAAAACATCCGCTCTATTATGTATCTGGGCATCCATCATCCACGTGGTCTGTGCAAAAGCTGCAACTTTGTGCCGAGTTCTCGATCGAAAAACGACTACATGTTACGCTTAAAGAAAATTTCAATTTAATTACATCCTCAATTAAGACTTCGAAGATCGGATCGTATATTAAATCGTCGGTTTCTCATACTTCGTGAGAGGTGAATTTGGGAATTATTTTATTTACAATCGCATCATTTCGTAAGTTAACCCTTTGCACTTGACGATTTTTTCGCGAAAGAAGAATAGAAGTTCCAAGATTTTTTACTATGAAGCTGGCGATATTTTTTTGAGCAGTAAATAAGAAATAATATAATAATTGGCACATAGAATTATTTAATTTCGATACCTCGCACACCGTTACATTATTACATATTACTAATATTAATAATTAATTAATATCGATCTTTGAAATTTTATCAAATGGCGACTGAAGGGCGTCTCTCGAGTGCAAAGGGTTAAACGTTTTAACTTACTTAGATTTCGTAATTTAAACATATCACGTC
Organism: Eufriesea mexicana; assembly: GCF_001483705.2. Classification (NCBI taxonomy): domain Eukaryota; kingdom Metazoa; phylum Arthropoda; class Insecta; order Hymenoptera; family Apidae; genus Eufriesea; species Eufriesea mexicana. The sequence continues at coordinate 586,140 of NW_016910610.1, forward strand.
ACAGAATTCTCGCCAAAATATCGGTAAATTGATAAAAGTCATGCAATATATATAATAATAATAATATCTATATCGTTTTAGATTAGCTTAAAATGTGGATTAAATTCCTCGCCAATTTTTATTTTCCGAGAATTATTCGAAATGGATTAAAGCTAATCGAAATTTTAACTTATTTATGATGTACAGACGAATAATGGTATGGTTAAAGGGACGCTGTTAATTTAATACCAGATGTGAAAAGCAATACTCACCAATTTTTATTTTCCAAAGATTATTTAAAATTGTTCGTAAATAGTTCAACGAAGTCGTACGGAAATACGAAAAGATATTATCAGTTTCATTAATATAAAGATACGTTATTAATAAAAAGAAAATTTCTAATATTTATGTTACAATTTCCATTTCCATTTTCACACAAAATGCTCCAAATCTAATTGAAATTTTAACTTGTGTCGTATAGTCGAAAACAAATATTATTGCAGAAACGTATTCAATTTCATTTAAAATGAAAATGCAATTTTTCGCCAATTTTTATCTTCCAAATATTGTTCAGTGTCCAAAGTTGATTGGAAGAAATTTAAGTTTAAAAATTAAAAATTTAAGCCAGACAAAAGTGTTAATAAAGAAATATCGAGGATAGTAATTTTACCTAAAAAAGAGAAATTAATAATAATAACAATAGTAATAATAATGTAGTAGTAATAATAATAATAATTACTTCATTCGATACATTTCGAAATAACTTAAAATGTAGAAAAAAATTTGAGTAATTTGTGTTCTTAATTATTTCTATTCACCATCAGCTACCTGAAATGATGCAAAGGTAACGGGAATTTCATGCCATTTATAACTAAATAGAGATATCACTGAAACTAGAAAAAGAAATTAATCACTTCATTCAGCAAGTCTCAAACACATATCAGATATAGGAAAAAATATCTCATCAAATTTTTATTCCCCAACGATTACTCAAAACGATCTAAGACTAATGGGAATTTCATGCTGCGCATAACACGTAACTAAACAGAAATACTACTGAAACAAAATAAAACATTAATCACTTCATTCAGCAAATCTCGAACAGGTTTTAAATACGGAGAAAATAAGTCAATTTTTATTCCTCGCGGATTACCTAAAGCAATCTAGGACTAATGGAAATTTCAGGCTGCATGTAGCTAATTTATAACCAACCAGACATATTACTATTACCAAAAGAAATATGAACTATTTCATTCAAGCAGTCTCAAATAAATTTCAAACGATTACCTAAACCAATTTAAAACCGATGAAAATTCCACGCTTATGACATAACCAATCAGAAATATTATTGCGAAAACATTATAAACTACGGTTTAAAACGTAAGCAAAATTTCTCGTCAGAATTTTCGCTGAGGTAATCCAAAGCTAGCATAAACTTCAACCTACTTACGCACGGCGGAACACAAAATCGCATAATTAATTAGTACAATCTGAAATGGATGAAAATTCCAGGCTTATGACATATAATTAATGAGAAATATTATTATAAAGGCACTATAAACTACGATTTAAAGTGCAATAAAATTTTATCAAAGGTAATCCAAAGCAAACATAAACTTCAACCTAGTTACGCAAGGGCAAATACAAAATTGCCTAATTAAGTAATCTAATCTAAAATGGATGATAATTTCACGCTTATGACACATAACTAATGAGAAATATTATTATAAAGGCACTATAAACTACGATTTAAAACGTAAGAAAAATTTTACACCACAATTTTGTCAAAGGTAACCTAAAGCTAGCACAAACTCCAACCTGCTTACGCATAACCGAACACAAAATCGCCTAATTAATTAGTATAATCTAAAATGGATGCAAATTCCACGCTTATGAAATATAATTAATGATAAATATTGTTATAAAAGCACTATAAACGACGATTTAAAACGTAAGCAAAATTTCTCACCACAATTTTGTCAGAGTTAATCCAAAACTAGCACAAACTCCAACCTACTTACTCACAGCCAAACACAAAATGTCCACTGAAACATTATCGACTCCATTTAAAACGTCCCTGAAATTTCTCGTCAATTTTTCACCCCCTCCCCCACCCCCCACGATCACGAGCTGAAGTAATTCTAATCGAAATTTCACGCTACTTACACCACATAGCCTTAAACAGAGATATCATTAAAGAAATATTATCAACTCGTTAGACGTGGTCCCTGTTTGCACTCTGTCAGCGTTGCGGGAGCATTAATAACCCCTGACGCCATCATGGTTGCCATCATGGCGTCGTTAGCCAGCAATCGTTACACGATCAGGCACACTTTTCATTCGCGTTTTCGCGCTTTCCATCGTCGTCTCTCGCGCGACGCGAACACACGATCAGGATTTTTCGTTCCTCCAAGCGGAATAAATCTCGAGATAAGGGATTGACAGCTAATTAGGTAGGCGATCGTTAATTAAGAATGCCGGAAATCCAGGTACCCGTTCGTGTGTGCTTCAGGGTCAGTCCCCGTTGCTGCGGCTCAATACGCTTATTATATGATCAGTTCGTTTCGAGAACGTTATTAATGTAATGCATACATCACCGTGCATGGGCTCGATAAGATACATGACCGAGCGAATCCGAAACGAGTTCGCTGGTATCAAAGTCGTTAAGTCCAGCGATTGGAATTTCGCGATATGGGTGCCGGGGGAACTTCAAACGCGCGTTGCATCGTTGCACATTTTTATTTTGCAAATTTTTATTTCTCTTTTTCACTCCACTTTTTTTTTTTATTTTTCTTTTGACAATTGGGTCGTGTAATTTTGATCCGCGCGATTTTTGGGGGATGGGACTAGAGGGGATCTGTGTTTATTAAATTGTCAGGGCACATGGACGTGTCTTCTTAAGTGTGTCCTGAAATATCGTAGAGGTTCGTTGACTCGTTTGGGGATTACCAGTATTCGTTGGATTAGGTATAGGGTGGCTTTTAGGTTAGGGTATTCGCGAGTAGAAGCGAGAGATTTTCCCGCGTCTACAGCAGACAAAATGGCGACTCGCGAGGAGAATGCAAGTCCATCGAGTCAACGATTTAATTGAAACTTTGTAGGTTTGTAGATTTCGTCATGCAGTGAAAGAATATATATCATTATAGACGCCAATTGAACTAATTATTTTAAATGGGTTGTACCTAGAAAAAGAAAAATAAATTGGAAAGAAATAAGGTATTAAAGCATGTATACATTTTCTTTGAACACCCTTTATTTTGATATTTTATATTTTATATATATAATATATTTTTTAGTATATTTTTGTATTATATATATTTTAATTATTTTATTTTAGTATATTTTAATATTATATTTAGTATATTTTTTATTTTATATATACATACAAATCCACTGCCCAGTTACTTTAACAAAATTATAAGAATTTTTATTTAACAATTTTAATTCACAGTTTGTGAAAAGTGGGTGTGATAAAATGGCAGCTAGGATATGAGAAAATTGGTTGGAAATGGTCAAATTTTTCTCCATTAATTACCTAAATAGATTGCCTAGCATATTTATATGACGAAAATTTTTCTTCATTACACTTCTGTACAACTTTGCATAGAATTTTGCATAAAATATATTGCACACATCAAAGAACTAAAAATAACGAAGGAAAAATGTAAAAATAGAAATATGAATATAAATGTAAATACAGACTGGAGTGGAAATCTCAGTGAAAATATGAATAAAAGTGGCACAATAAATAAACAGCATCGTAAATAAAAATACAAGTGAAAATAGAGCTAGAAATAAACAAAAAAATAAATAAAAAAGTTAATAAAATAAGAAATAAATAAATAAAAGTATCTTATTTGAAATTTACTTCACAGGACAGTTCCTCGACTGCTACTTATTTTACAAAATTTTGTTTACTGATTATATTAAATATAGCTTTCAAACATTGTTGTAATTTATATTTTGAATTTAGGTAATTCGAATAGCTACTTATTTTCTATTTTCTTGTTCAAAGAAATAAATAAAGAATCAATAATCAGAAGAAAATAATTATTCGACAAAGAAGTGTCAAGGGTTAAAAATGAAAGAAGAAATAGAAATGTAAACGTAAATATAATTTCGCGTTTAACCTTTCATTTGCATTTTTTAATTCTTAATGCACACCCTGGACGTTAGACAAATTCCTGAAACAAGAAGCTACGTCTCAAGGATTCCCTCGTGGAAAAAAATTTTGACAGTGTGTGCAGCTGATAAAAGTTATACGTGGACTGTTCCGTGAGCGTTATACCCCAGATTTCTTCCCTTCTTTGTTCCAAGTAATTGTATTAGAGAAACGGAAGCTCGAACAAAAGTTTTAAACAAGAGGTTAAACAAGCCCGAGCCACTCGAGGCACAAATGTTTCATGTGTCGTGCACCTTTACTACTTTTTGTCCCATTCAAACGGATCCATAGAAATTGCATGAACCTTAGAAAGCGTAATTGCATCGGCTCGTCTGTTGCTAAACGCCGCACAGCCTTTGCTTCCAGCTATTCCTTCGGTTACAATGCTCGCGTTATATTATTAAAGGTCGATTTGTTTAATGCCCCCAGGAAGAGATTGAATCACCCGCTGATCGCCTTAAACGAAGCTGCCGACTAAATTTTCCATACGAACGTCTCCATGTACACTGATTCGCGCCAATATCCTAGATTTGTTTATAATAGTGTTTATAATTCATATACTGTATAATTACTGCTACCACATAATTTATAAAATTATAAATTTCTTTATAATAGTATTTTTCCTTTTTAATTTATTTTCTTTATTTTCTTTATTTTATTTTATTTTATAATTTTAATTCTAAATTTGTTTATAATAGTATCTTTCCTTTTTAATTTATTTTATTTATTTTCTTTATTTTATTTTATTTTATTTAATCTTTATTTTATTTTATAATTTTAATTTTGTTTATAATAGCATTTTTTCTTTTTTTCTTTATTTTCTTTATTTTCTTTATTTTATTTAATATTTTTCATTATGCGTTTACTTTATTTTTCAATTTTATGAGAGTTTCATGGAATTAATTGCTTTTTGGTATAAGTATACTATAATAATTTTTGAAGTTGGATACGTTTACGGTTAGGTAGTCTTTTTTATTGAATAAAATTAATATTAAAACAGCAGTCAGGCAGTGAATAAATTACAGATATTTTACTGTATCATATCTCTATTTCTATTTAAATTGTCGTTTAACCTCCTATTTACATTTCTCCTAACATAATGTAATAAATATAACAACATAATACGTTCCTATTGTTTATAAAAATTATTTTAATATATATAGCAAGAAAGTGACTTCAGTAACATTATTATAAACAAATATATATAAATACATATTTTACTGTATTTAAATGCATTGAAAAAAAAAGAAATATTTTATAGAAGGGAAATACATATGTACACATATATTACATATTATACCAAATTCTCGAAGTACCAATAACATTTATAATAAAATTATGAAAAAATATATATGATATACTATATATCATATATTATGTATTTATGAAATTAATATCGTATAATATATATCTACATAATTTATATAATATAATATATAATATACGTTCATACTTATATTTTTGATTTTCTCATATTATATTTCTTCGCTTCAGTAACGTTATTATAAACAAATATGTAGAGCAATAATTTCTCAAGCATCGTGTTCTCTAAATACGAATGCGGGTCACTGCACGTTGAAGCGAATATTTAGTATTCGTTATGGCTATGGAAATTTCTGTGTCTGCAGTGTGGCAATTTTAATGAGATATTTTCTACTCTCTTCTTTTTCGTTTCGAATCTGCGTAATCGCATACGAAAGAAACGGTAATTTCACTGTTAATGAGGGAATAGTGCCGCAGTGTTTCACGTGTGTTTTATTTGCATGTTGCTTGAGCGTTGGACAAACAACGATAAACATACAAACGAAATTCAGTTATCCGCGTTTTACGATTCCAATACGGGGGGGCAGGGGGCGGAGGTAAACTTGTCGCGCGATAATTTAATTGTGCTGATTGCACATTGAAATACTTTCGTACATTTCGTATGCATCTTGCACAACGCAAAAAATAGTATCGCTGACAATAGCTCATAATAATTTGCCGTTTCGCAAACGCCGGTCTCTGAACAATTAGTTTTCGTCGCTCCAAACGTGTTCGTGTCGTATATATGTGTATTTTCGGCTGCAAAACCCAGAGATTCGCCAATTGTGTTTATCAAAGTTTTGGCAAGTGTGAATAACATTTATCTGAATTGACTATTTCTTTTTTTGTTCGTTTGTGTCTCTTGTTTTCTATATTCTGAAAAGTATTGTAAAGGTAAATATCCGAGGGAAAATATCACCGGGAATTGCGTTTTTGGGACAAGTGTTTCCAGAATTATCAGCGAAATATTTAAGTATTGAAATTAAGTATGATTCGTGTTGACTGAAAAATTTGAAGTATGGTATAATAGTACAGTGATAGACGAAGGTTAACCAAAATTAAAAATTCCTTGTTTGCTAGTATATTATAATATTATTATAATATGAATAAAATAGTATGGCAGCGTTTATAGCACAGTATAGTAATATAACATAGAGATACAACACAGTGATGTAATACAATATAGTATAATCGCATATATAGCATAGTATCATATAGTAAATTATTGTCACATAACGTAGTATAGCGTAACATTGGCAGACAATATAATACAGTATAGTATAGTGAAGTATAGTAGTGTCACGCAGTATATAGTATAGCATAGCAAAGTTATATCCATAGTATAATACAATATAGTAGAGTAAAAAATATATTACAGTAAAATATAATGCAATATAATATAGTAATATAGTTTAATATAATATAGCAAATAACATAGTATAATGACAACTAATAATTCTGACGTTTCGACACAACATCAACACACTGTATTATTCCTATCACGAATGCAAATTTAGCGTTTTAATATATTATTCTTGCAAATTACGTCGACAAACTGTCACAAGCCTTTGTTATATTATCGCAACGAGAACGTATTGAAATTACAATCGAAATTACTTTCCTTCCGAAACTGCATGCATACAGAGCCGGGAAAATTTTCAATAAATTAATATTTATGAATTATTAGCGAATTGCGAATTACAAATATCGATTATATACAATAGCACATAATTTATTGAAATATATGAATTGTCATTTTATAACTTGAAATTGCGGAATTATTTACAAAAGCCATTTAGTAATAACATTATCGCGATATTGAATGACAAATATAATTAGCCGCGTTAAGCCACCATTATTTGAATACAATGAAGATAACAGCGTGCAACGCTAATGTGCCGAAAAATGTACGTACAGAGTGTGTATTAAAACGAAAGCAGCTTATGGTCAGGATGTTACGTGAAATATGCGTTTTAAAATTCAATTAGCCAACCATTCCTGTAACAGATGGTTCAATCTTTAAATATTCTGAAACCTGCAAAGGAATCAATTAATCATTGTTCAAAATAAATTCCAGCACGATCAAATTCTCCTTTAATGTATAATACAGTAAACGTGCAATGAACGTCACGATAATATAGTATTATATTCTATTAAAAATTTTATTGCAAATTTTTTAAATTTTTATTAAAATTTTAAAAATGTTATACATAGTTACGAAATTCGAAAATTTGTAATTTTCTCGTGATTTTAATTTTTTGAAACTTGATAAAATTATGAAATTGAATGAATAATGAAAAAAATATATTATCCTGTTAAATATGTCATCGATATTATCTTTTGAGATAATTTTCAGTACAATGAGTGTTGCAATCGATAAAGAAGAAAGATTTCTATTACCGTTCTTTAACCCTTTGCACTCGACGATTTTTGGCCAAAGAAGGATAGGAGTTCAAAGATTTTCTGTTAAAAAGCTGACGATATCTTTCTGAGCAGGAATAAATGCAAAAGTTGCAACTTTGTACCGTGTTCTCGATCGAAAAACGACTACATGTTACGCTTAAAGAAAATTTCAATTTAATTACATCCTCAATTAAGACTTCGAAGATCGGATCGTATATTAAATCGTCGGTTTCTCATACTTCGTGAGAGGTGAATTTGGGAATTATTTTATTTACAATCGCATCATTTCGTAAGTTAACCCTTTGCACTCGACGATTTTTTGGCGAAAGAAGAATAGAAATTCCAAGATTTTTTACTATGAAGCTGGCGATATTTTTTTGAGCACTAAATAAGAAATAATATAATAATTGGCACATAGAATTATTTGATTTCGATACCTCGCACACCGTTACATTATTACATATTACTAATATTAATAATTAATTAATATCGATCTTTGAAATTTTATCAAATGGCGGCTGAAGGGCGTCTCTCGAGTGCAAAGGGTTAAACGTTTTAACTTACTTAGATTTCGTAATTTAAACGTATCACGTCACAGAATTCTCGCCAAAATATCGGTAAATTGATAAAAGTCATGCAATATATATAATAATAATAATGCTATATCGTTTTAGGTTGGCTTAAAATGTGGATTATACATTATCTGGAATTTGACATATTTATGAATATCGAGCTTCGAAATTTTATCAAATGGCGACTGAAGGGTGCCTCTCTAGTGCAAAGAGTTAAAAAAATTATGGTTTCAATATTTTCCTGAATTATTATAATTTTCTTTCTATTTTACTAAACTATAGTCAATAATTTGTGCAAAAGTCTTATCGAAATTACATTTTTTAAAATTTCGATACTTTGGAAACTTTGCAAATTTACAAATTCGTGTTTGAAGAATTTAAAAGCAACCAGTTCTCCAATTTATAATTTAACGAAAATGGTAATTATCATAAAATTGCTCTCGTCGTGATGAATCACGAAGCTCTGCTAAAATCAAATTCAGGAGTGCCTTCAAAAATTCGAAAAATGGTGTCAATCACTTTGCTCGTATATTTCCTTCAAATTAGGATCAAACTCTGGCTTCATATACTCGAATACGTCTTATACTTTATTGCCTATTCGGTCACCATTTAATAAAATTATGTAGATCGATATTGTAGGATACCATTTCGAAAGAAATCGCGAATCGGCCATTGCCAACAAAAACAAATTATAAACCGATCGATATTTTCTAGCAGCAAATGGAACGCGACATGGATCTTTAGAATCTGATTAAACGGTGACTGAGAATCGCCTCTTTATTTGGATGGCGTCACCCTGCATCGAGATCTACCTTTGCTTCGAGGAACCATTCAGCTTATCAATTCTCGAAACAGGGTTGAGTGGCGCAATGGGTTGTCATAGGGCCTATGAAAACCTAGCAGAAGGGTTGGACGAGACACTTTTTAACAGTCCACCGTCTGCACCACGCATCATAGAAGGCTTCCAGTCTCCGTATATTTTATACCTCCAAGAAATATAGAATATAACCAGAATCAAAATTAATCCGATCTTTACCACAATTATTATTATCGTAGGATACCATTTCGGAAAGAAATCGCGACTCGGCCATTGCCAACAAAAACAAATTATAAACCGATCGATATTTTCTAGAAGCAAATGGAAAAGTTATTTTGGGTAACAAAATTAAGTTGCGTGGTCCCTACGGGGAGGTGAAGCGTAGGATAAGAAAAGCATAAAAGCATGGTCCTTGACGACCAAAACAGAGACCTTAAAAATCAATTGTGACCAGCACGAGCGTGAATCGCTCGGTGTTGGAAAGAGAGTTAAATTAGAGTGCGTCTTCGTGTGTTTTCGTTTCGTTACCTTGGTGTTTTTTTCCTTAGTTAAATCAGTTTTATGAATTTCGAGTTTGCGTTATTCTGTTCTTGCTGCTCTGTCAATTTTCGGTGTCTCAAAACCAGTTTTCGCCATCCTACAATATTAAATATTATATCAGATTTGAAATAATGTAATATCGTTCGAGGCATCGAAATTAAATAATTCTACGTGTCAATTATTTATTCACTCTTCTAAAAGACATCATCGGCTTTATGGCAGAAAATCTTTCAATTTCTACTCTTCTGTGGCGAAAAATTCGTCGAGTGTAAAATATTAACGATATCACAATTTTGCAAATGAAAAAGGAATTTCAATCTTCGGTATCTCGAATACACTAAGCGAATATTGGACCGGCAACGTGCCTTTTTATCCGGATTCGGATTCGATTCCCGTGTCTATTATAACACATTACCAAGATTTAGCCTTTCATGCCACGTCCTAATCCCGCCATCGATCCTTTCGTAATCGTTGCAAATGCAACGTCGATGCCTTTCATCTCGATGATTGAAGGCTGGCCACGTTGAAGGAAGAACTGGTCTTGCTCTCCGACTGTCTCGGGTCAGATGCTTCCGTGGCCCCTGCCAAATTTCCATACAAATTTAGTCAGGGCAAACGAAATTTCCGGGTCAAGCGGACGAGAGGCAATTATTTCGGAAAACAACGAAAGATAATTCCGAAGTTGGGGTCTAAATTATTTAACGAAGTAGTAAAAGTCGACGGAGGTAGTTTGAAACTCGAGATCAGATCTGGCAAAGACCAGTCCCTCGTGTTATAAATTGATGGACATAGTTGCTGACTTTACTAGGTTATATCTGGAGATGAGTCTTCTGTTAAATGCGAGAGATAACAGGTTGTTGATTTAATTAAAGAAGTATCCGAGTTGAAGTAAACTGTATGTAGGATAGTTAGATTTTGGTGATTTCAGGCTCCACCTGGTTATATTATACAGAGTAACTCGGTAACTGTAGTACAATCGGTAGCAGGTGATTCTACACGAAGAAGCAAATCGAAAATAAAGAATAAAATTTTTTCATTCGAAGCTTCGTTGACGAGGAAATCGAGTTTCAATATTCACCGAGTACGAGTGTACCTAGCTCTGGCTTAGGTGGATAAATCATCGATACATCAGCATCGGTGGTACAACTGAGGAGGGGGTGATTCTACGTGGAAAAATAAATCGAAAATAAAGAACAAAATTTTTGGATTCGAAGCTTCGTTGACGAGAAAATCGAGTTTCAATATCCACCGAGTACGCGCGCACCTTGCTCAAGCTTAGATGAATAAATCATCGATACATGTGATACAATCGAGAAAGGGGTGATTCTACGTGAAAAAACAAATCGAAAATAAAGAATAAAATTTTCTCATTCGGAGCTTCGTTATCGTGAAAATCGACTTTGAATATCCACCAAGTACGCTGGTATACTTACGATCCATTCATCTAACATAAGCCATAGGTAACAAGGAGAATGCAAGTCTTTCGGGTCACCGATTTAGTTGAAACTTTAAAGATTTGTAGAAATCATCATGCAGTTTAAGAAAATATATCATTATAGCGGCAACTACTCAACAGTTCTTGAAATATTTACGATTAAAGTTTTATTACCTCTGTAATTATGCATTTATTTCCAGCAGTTTACAAGTAAAGTCGTGTCCTATCGGTAACAGTCGAGAATTTCTATGCTGAAGGACCGAGGTTCCATTCCCGTCGATAATTTAAAATAAAATTTGAATAATTAGAAATAAAATTTCTTAATAAAAAAATTCATTTTTTACGCTTTCTTATGCAAGTATATATTTATTACAAAATAATAAGAATATTATGCAAGAAAAATACTTTTCTATAGTAATCTTATTTACTACAGAAAATACAAAATGTAAGTATTAATTATTCAATTAAACATTGTATAACAATATTGCCTATAATTCAAACTTTGCTGTGCAGCTATAAATGTTCATAAATTAATTAGAAAAACTTGGAAATTTATTAACTTTCTACTGCCGAACTGATTTCGCCATCTATGATTTTGGACCCAAAAGTCAAAAAAGTAATAGGAATATAGAATAAGCAAGGAGGCCGTCTAAACCTGGTCAGATACTACACACCTTTCTTTGTTGACTTCTCCATTTTCTTTATATACTTCAACTTCATCTTTCTGAAACTTAGCACATTAGTGTTGGTCATTGACGTTGACCACAGATATCAATATTTAATCAGAACAGAAACACAACATACCTTTCAATCTCACTGTATTCTGTATATCTCTGTATCTATCAGACCCACCATCCTTTCTCAATCCTTATTTCACCAACAATGTCTGTTGCATGTTATATGGCTAGTCGACCTAGAATCCAAAAGACATATAAATTACAAATATACTGCACGCGCACGTATATTTCAACAAAATATTGTCTTTACACAACCAGGCTTAGCTGTAACTAATAAAACATAGAAAAAGACTGGCTCATATCTCACTTATTTACATAAAACTACTTATTTATTTACAATTGAAGGTTATGTTAAAAGAAAGACTTACATTCTTCTGCATCATGAAGACATACCTTGATGGACACAAAAATGTTTCCGACGTTTCTCTGCAATCTTTTTCTCATTTCCGGAAAACAATCGGCCAACTAATTAGGGAACGATCTGTTCTATCGAGTGATAATGAAGAACCCTAATCAAGAAACGAAGTTTCGACAATCTGATCCACGAGAGATAACTACGCAGTACGACCTGTCACACACTCCCACATTCGGCACTGTAGCTCCAAAAAAAATCGCGAGAATCGAAAGAGAACCACTGATTCTATTAGAGGAGGGAAGGATCTATCGAGTGATGTAAGAAAATCCAAATCCGAAATGGATTATGAGAGAGATAAGCCACGAGAGATAACTACGCAGTACGACCTGTCACACACTCCCACATTCGGCACTGTAGTTCGAAAAAAAATAGCGAGAATGAAAAAAGAACCACTGATTCTATTAGAGGAGGGAAGGATCTATCGAGTGATGTAAGAAAATCCAAATCCAAAACCGGATTATGAGAGAGATAAGCCACGAGAGATAACTACGCAGTACGACCTGTCACACACTCTCACATTCCGCACTGTAGTTCGAAAAAAAATAGCGAGAATGAAAAAAGAACCACTGATTCTATTAGAGGAGGGAAGGATCTATCGAGTGATGTAAGAAAATCCAAATCCGAAATGGATTATGAGAGAGATAAGCCACGAGAGATAACTACGCACTACGATCTGTCACACCCCTTCACTTTCGGCACTGTAGTTCGAGAAAAAATAGCGAAAATCGAAAAAGAACCACTGATTCCATTAGAGGACGGAAGGATCTATCGAGTGATGTAAGAAAATCCAAATCCGAAACCGGATTATGAGAGAGATAAGCCACGAGAGATAACTACGCACTACGATCTGTCACACCCCTTCACTTTCGGCACTGTAGTTCGAGAAAAAATCACGAAAATCGAAAAAGAACTACTGATTCCATTAGAGGACGGAAGGATCTATCGAGTGATGTAAGAAAATCCTAATCCAAAACCGGATTATGAGAGAGATAAGCCACGAGAGATAACTACGCAGTACGACCTGTCACACACTCCTACATTCGGCACTGTAGTTCGAAAAAAAATAGCGAAAATCGAAAAAGAACCACTGATTCCATTAGTGGACGGAAGGATCTATCGAGTGATGTAAGAAAATCCAAATCCGAAACCGGATTATGAGAGAGATAAGCCACGAGAGATAACTACGCACTACGATCTGTCACACCCCTTCACTTTCGGCACTGTAGTTCGAGAAAAAATCACGAAAATCGAAAAAGAACTACTGATTCCATTAGAGGACGGAAGGATCTATCGAGTGATGTAAGAAAATCCTAATCCAAAACCGGATTATGAGAGAGATAAGCCACGAGAGATAACTACGCAGTACGACCTGTCACACACTCCTACATTCGGCACTGTAGTTCGAAAAAAAATAGCGAAAATCGAAAAAGAACCACTGATTCCATTAGTGGACGGAAGGATCTATCGAGTGATGTAAGAAAATCCAAATCCGAAACCGGATTATGAGAGAGATAAGCCACGAGAGATAACTACGCACTACGATCTGTCACACCCCTTCACTTTCGGCACTGTAGTTCGAGAAAAAATCACCAAAATCGAAAAAGAACTACTGATTCCATTAGAGGACGGAAGGATCTATCGAGTGATGTAAGAAAATCCTAATCCAAAACCGGATTATGAGAGAGATAAGCCACGAGAGATAACTACGCAGTACGACCTGTCACACACTCCTACATTCGGCACTGTAGTTCGAAAAAAAATAGCGAAAATCGAAAAAGAACCACTGATTCCATTAGTGGACGGAAGGATCTATCGAGTGATGTAAGAAAATCCAAATCCGAAACCGGATTATGAGAGAGATAAGCCACGAGAGATAACTACGCACTACGATCTGTCACACCCCTTCACTTTCGGCACTGTAGTTCGAGAAAAAATCACCAAAATCGAAAAAGAACTACTGATTCCATTAGAGGACGGAAGGATCTATCGAGTGATGTAAGAAAATCCTAATCCAAAACCGGATTATGAGAGAGATAAGCCACGAGAGATAACTACGCAGTACGACCTGTCACACACTCCTACATTCGGCACTGTAGTTCGAAAAAAAATAGCGAAAATCGAAAAAGAACCACTGATTCCATTAGTGGACGGAAGGATCTATCGAGTGATGTAAGAAAATCCAAATCCGAAACCGGATTATGAGAGAGATAAGCCACGAGAGATAACTACGCACTACGATCTGTCACACCCCTTCACTTTCGGCACTGTAGTTCGAGAAAAAATCACGAAAATCGAAAAAGAACTACTGATTCCATTAGAGGACGGAAGGATCTATCGAGTGATGTAAGAAAATCCTAATCCAAAACCGGATTATGAGAGAGATAAGCCACGAGAGATAACTACGCAGTACGACCTGTCACACACTCCTACATTCGGCACTGTAGTTCGAAAAAAAATAGCGAAAATCGAAAAAGAACCACTGATTCCATTAGTGGACGGAAGGATCTATCGAGTGATGTAAGAAAATCCAAATCCGAAACCGGATTATGAGAGAGATAAGCCACGAGAGATAACTACGCACTACGATCTGTCACACCCCTTCACTTTCGGCACTGTAGTTCGAGAAAAAATCACCAAAATCGAAAAAGAACTACTGATTCCATTAGAGGACGGAAGGATCTATCGAGTGATGTAAGAAAATCCTAATCCAAAACCGGATTATGAGAGAGATAAGCCACGAGAGATAACTACGCAGTACGACCTGTCACACACTCCTACATTCGGCACTGTAGTTCGAAAAAAAATAGCGAAAATCGAAAGAGAACCACTGATTCTATTAAAGGAGGGAAGGATCTATCGAGTGATGTAAGAAAATCCTAATCCAAAACCGGATTATGAGAGAGATAAGCCACGAGAGATAACTACGCAGTACGACCTGTCACACACTCTCACATTCGGCACTGTAGTTCGAAAAAAAATCGCGAGAATGAAAAAAGAACCACTGATTCTATTAAAGGAGGGAAGGATCTATCGAGTGATGTAAGAAAATCCTAATCCAAAACCGGATTATGAGAGAGATAAGCCACGAGAGATAACTACGCAGTACGACCTGTCACACACTCTCACATTCGGCACTGTAGTTCGAAAAAAAATCGCGAGAATGAAAAAAGAACCACTGATTCTATTAGAGGAGGGAAGGATCTATCCATTGATATAAAAAAGTCCGAATCCAAAACCGGATTTTCAGAGAGATAAGCCACGAGAGATAACAATGCTGTACGATCTGCCACACCCTTTTACATTCGGTCCTGTATTTGGAAAAAAACGGCGCAAATCGAAAAAAGTTCGGTCTGGTGATTAATGAAGAGTTTACTCTAACGAGTGAAAACGAAATATTCTAAGCGGAGCAGCAATTTCATTTATTTAAGCGAAAAAGCATGATGATGTAACGCGATTTGACACGCACTCACACTTCCGTCACTGTACGTCGAAAATGAACTGTCGAAATCGGAGAAAATGAGCCTATTGATTAGGAAACTGTTTATTTTATCTAGTAATCTCGGAATATGCCAATGCATGATCGAAATTTCGATTATTTAAACGACACGTAACGACACAGCACGATTTAACACATATTTGCATTTGTATCACTTTATTTCACATATGCACCGTCGAACTCGTAAAAAGATTGAGAAAAGTATTAAGAAACTGCCTGTTGCGTGCATTGCTAACCAATGTTCCAGCGGATGATCGAATTCTGCAATCTACGATCGATGATACTTGACTCTTATGTTTTATTATATGATGCGCACTCACTGCTGGTCATTTCACACTTATATCGTTAGACGTTTTGCACTGTGACTTTTTCCCACGTGTGGTATATTGGTATATAAATGTTCGCAATAGTTATTCTGATCTTGTTATAATTTTCTCAATTTCTTAAACTTCTGTTATCTGTTCATAAATATCACGACAATGTTACGAAAGTAATCTACAAATCTATGTCTCGAAATAATAACTGATACCGCGTATTAGTATTCTTGAATATATATTCCTTCGGTTACAGCAACTGAAGCATTGATCAGTGATATTACTACGTCACGAAACGTTTTGTTTGGACACCGAAAGTTTCACTTTAACGCGCGTAGATATTCCACCATGTGTTACCGACATGGATTCGCGTCAACTGGAAGTGGGCTACAATTGGACAAGCTGTGCCTCGTTTTCGCGGGAAGATGCAAAAATACAAATATGTTCTGTTATGAAAATAACAAATTAACAAGTACTTAATTTCCATTACAGATAGGTTGTAAGTTAATAAAATTAATTATTAAATTAATTATGAAAATATATTGTATAGTAATATATAATGTATATATGTGTTAGATACAAAATTTGTATAATGTGTTTATGTAAGTTATGTAAATTCGTAAAATTTGTTAAGAATTTTGCTTTTTGTAACTTTAAAATGTTATTTCAAACACTTATATGTTAAAAACTATTGTTATGAAGAAGTAAATGGCTCTTTTAAATTGTTTCTATAACGTGTGCATGTAATTTATGAATTAATTGCATAGAAGTTAGTAATTAATGAAAAACCAATAGCATCTTCGGTATGAGTTCATGTCCACTGTGCAATAATTATTAATAATTAATTAATTAAGGAAAAATTTATAAATGCATAAATTATTGTAAATATATATTTGCTACTGATAATAGTTTACATTTCATTTAGATAGGAAGGTAATTATACATACTTATTTATTTTATTACTGTAAATATATATTTGCTTCTGACAATAGTTAGTTTACATTTCATTCAGACATGAAGGTAATTATAAATACTTATTTATTTTATACTTTTGACCTTTTTAGTAATTCTAGTGTCAAACTGAACTATATTCTACAGTAGTACAAAGATTATGCTGTATGATTTATTTAATTACATTGTCAATATAAATCATAATCTTCATTAGGTAATAGTAATATTCATTAGGTAATTCTTGCAGTTTACTTTCCTTGAAATGAATCTGCAAACAAAATTGCTCTATCACTCTCAGATTTCGAAGAATATTAGTTTCTCCAAAAAGGTGTAATTTATATGTGAGATCTTTCTCCTACGTACTTTCTATATGCAGTTCTATTCATTGCTGTTGTTGAACTTTTATTCTATAGATAAGTTGCAAAATACACAGTTTCCATCCACAATTTTTTTTCCATTCTAGTCGTACAGGAGTGCTCATGTATCCAATAATGTTCGATTAAACCTTTTCATTCAGCTGAGGTGTTCATTGTCGTATAATCCAGCATAATTACTTTCTGTCTGCACCAATTATTGAATTCTCGACTGCTAAACCCTCCACCCTCCATTATCGCATCTAAGTCTGTGTGTTATTCTGCTTTGCTTCTGCTGCTGCAACATACTTGAACAATCCCTGTAATGCTTCAGTATATGATTCCATAAAATATATCAGTACAAAATTAGTAAAATCTAAGACTGTCATTGCATACCTATTTCTGTTCCATGTCTCTGGTTCTATAGGCTCACACATATATCAGAATGTATAATTTCTAGCTACCTTTTTGCCCTTGTTTTTGACTCTCAAAATGGTGTCTTCAATTGTTTTGCATAGAAAAAGTATCCTGTATTCTCCATTTCCTACCTTTAGTACTCTTTTTGTAAATTTCATTGTCAATGCTTCCTTGGATAACTGTTTCATGTTCTGCATAACATTTTTCCCAATTTTCTGTGCTAGTCTACCAGCTCCTCGTTTCTCTCTACAAGTATAAAGTCCAATATTACAACTCTTACCAACAAATATTTTTTTTTCATTCTTGTAAACTATTACTTTATTTTCTTTGAACATTATGTCAATACCATCTCGAGCTATCAAATTTATTGACTATAAATTCTGCCTCAAGTGTAGAATATACAAACCATATTCAGGTATACAACTATCTGATGTGACTCTTAATTTCACGTTAGTTTCCATGGACACTATTTATTCTTATTTCTTCCTATTTCTTAAAATATTCTAGTTTATTAACCATATGGTTCATTGGTCTCAAATCCAAAATCCATTAGTCTGTTCCATTGCTCTTTGCCAAGAAGCAGACTTTCTTTTATCATCTTGATGTCTTTTTCTTTCCATCATGCTTTTAAAATAACAATCTAAATGATTTTTTCCAAATAATTAGACTTCTTACATATCCCACACAGAAAGTACACTTCTTAAGTCTTGTCTTTTCTTCCTAATCCCAGAAATTTTTCTGATTTTTATCCCTATCTTTCAAAACTGAAGCATCTAATTTCTTTATTACCCTCATTGTTTCTCTAACATGCAAGTGCAAGATGTTTAGTGGAGTTGTGCTTTAAATATCTTTTCTCCTGAGCTTTGAAAACTACAGATTCATTTTTATCTGCTTTTACCATTGCTTGCTTGGCAATCTGTTGAAATGTGAAATTATCTATTCGTTTCTCTTCTTTCTGTATTAACTTTCACATACTTGCAAATTGACAATACCTATGTGGTAATATGGTTGAAATTTTAGTTATAAGCATTGTTTTTTTATATCTTACTTTGTAATGCTTGTAATTTGAAAACTTACCTGTCAGCCATGCGATGTGAGTTATTATATCATGTACAAATTTAGATTTATGCATGAAAAATTCCTCTATAGCAGAATATCTTTGCCGTTCTGTATCCTTCTCATGGATATTGTTTAATTTTATCCATATCTCATGGCTTGACGTACAGGTTGGTACATGAATTAATAATACCTCTCCTATGGTTGGAACTATCAGATTTTGTAATAACATTGCTTGTTAACCAATCCTGTTCATACTTTTCTACATTTCTTAATTTTTCCATTATATGCTTATATAAACCTTGAGATCGCAGTACCAGATCCACTCCAAATTTTCAAGTATGATATCCATCTCCATCCTTTCATCTATTGATACTTCAAATTTCCTTCTCGAATTTTGTTTTCCGCACTCAAGCACGTGGCCTACATTCTGTTGACAGTACATAACCTGTTGATTTATTCTGTTGGTCAGACATGCACAACCCACACACATTCCTTTTTACATTACTTATCCTAAGTATCCTTTGTTTCTGTTACTCCCGCAATATTTCGTCATTTTCTCCAGGTACAGATTCATTTGCCATTTCCAGCCGAAAATCCATCATACAATTACCGTCCAATAATAGCATGTATCAGAAATAAATAAACGAAATCAGTAACTGATGCAAATTCATGCGACACTCGGTCAGCGCCATCTATGATTTAAGACCAAATGATCAGAAAAGTGATAGGAATATAGAATAGGCAAGGAGGTCGTCGGCCAGCTCGTCACGTGACAGACAAGGACAGAGAGGGGATAGAAAAGGATAAAAGGGCTCCGACAGAGAAAAATTAATTAATTACTCAATTTCCGTAATTTATTTATGAACTTTTATAATTTCTTTGCAAAGCTGGAACTTCAAGCTATATTCCTATATAATTTTCGTAAAGAATTTAACTCTAAATTGTTAGTTATTAATTTTTGTTTGATGGCGTCCTTAATTTCGTAGCGACGACCATCGCGATCTTCCGTGGAAAAATTTAATACTAAAACATTCTTTTGCCATTTCTTAGAATAATTTGATGCTAATTAATTTGTTATTCATAATTAATGAAAGGCGTACGTGATTTCGTACCAACAACCATGATCTTTTGAGAAAATATTAAATAATGGACAAAACTAGAAGTACAATGTGAACGAAAATGTATGAGAAGATGTCCAAGGATATCCCTTTTATAATACGTGCATGGAACTTATGAATTGATTGTATAAAGAATAATAATTATTGTCAAACGATCAATGCTTTCGGTATCAGTGCAATAATTATTACAAAATAATTAATTAAAAAGGGAATTAATTTATCCAGAATTACCAAAGGGGTCAAATGCATAAAAGAAATAAATATGTATAATTACCTTCCTATCTGAATGAAATCAATAATAACTTTTGATAGAACAACTATAAATTTGCAATATCTTATGCATGAGCCACTTTAGTAATTCCAGTATTGAAATGAACAAAACTCTTAGTACAAAGCTTATGCTGTATCATTTATTCAATTATATTGTCAACACAAATCTTAATCTGTAATATTCATTGCGTAATTCTTACAGAGTTTACTTTCCTTGAAACGAATCTGCAAACAAAACTGCTCTATTACTCTCAGATGTCGAAGAATATTAGTTTCTTAAAAAACGTGTAATTCATATGTTAGATCATTCTCCTACTCACTTTGTATATGCCGTTGAATTCATTGCTGTTGCAGAACTTTTTTTCTGTAGGTAAGTTGCAAAGTATGCGGCCTCCATCCATAATTTCTTTTCCATTCCAGTTGTACAGGAGTGCTCGTATCTTATCCAATGATTTTAGATTGAGTCTTTCCTTTCAGTTGAGGTGTATACAGTGTCGTATAATCTAGTATAATTACTTTCTGTCTGCACCAATTATTGAATTCTCGACTGCTAAACCCTCCACCCTCCATTATCGCATCTAAGTCTGTGTGTTATTCTGCTTTGCTTCTGCTGCTACAACATACTTGAACAATCCCTGTAATGCTTCAGTATATGATTCCATAAAATATATCAGTACAAAATTAGTAAAATCTAAGACTGCCATCGCATACCTATTTCTGTTCCATGCCTCTGGTTCTATAGGCCCACACATATATCATAATGTATAATTTCTAGCTGTCTTTTTACCCTTGTTCTTAGCTCTGCTAATAGTGTCTTCAATTGCTATTCATAAAAAAAATATTCTGCATTCTCCAATGCTTGCCTTTTGTATTCTTTTTGTTACTTCCATTCCCAATGCTTTCTTGGATAACTCTTTCATGTTCTGCATACATAGATGGTCCAATTTTCTGTGCCTCTCTACCAGCTTCTTGTTCCTCTCTACTAGTATAAAGTCCATTATTACACATATGCTCTACGAATATTTCTTCTTCGTTTTTATGATCTATTACTTCATATTGCGTGAACATTACTTCACTTCCATCTCCAGTTATCAGATTTACTGACAATAAACTCTGTATCAAGTGTGGAACACAAACAATATTCAAGTATCTGGTTCTATTCTACCTTTCGCTTTAGCTTCCATGGAAATATTTCTTTACATTGATCCAAATTCTACTCTTATTTCTTTCTATTTTTTCAAATATTCTAGTTTATCAACCGTATGGCTCGCTGTTCTGGAGTCCAAAATCCATTATTCTGTTTCATTGTTCTCTGTCAAGAAGCGTGTGTTCTTTTCTTTGCCTTGGTCTCCTTTTCTTTCCTTTATGTTTTCAAAATAACAGTCCAAATTCCTTTTTCCAAATAATTGAACTTCTTACATGTCCCACATGAAGAGTATACTTCTTTTGCCTCGGCTTCTCTTCTTAATCCTAGAAATTTTACTGATTTTTATTCTAATCTGCCACAACTGTAACATTTAATTTCTTTGTTACCTTTGTTGCTTTTGCAACATACATATGCAAGATGTCTAATGGATTTGTACTTGAAACATCTCTTCTCCTGAAGTTTGAAAGCTACAGACCTGCTTCTTCCTTGCTTCCTTTGCAATCAGTTAAGTTTTGAGATTATCTATTCCTTTTTCTTCTTTCAGCATTAACACCCAGGTATTTGCAAATACACCTTCTAGAAACATACATAAGATTTTAGTTATAAGCATTGTTTTTTCTATCTTACTTGGTAATGCATGTAATTTGAAAACTTACCTGTCTGACACGCAATGTGGGTTGCAATATCACATTCAAATTTATATTTATACATGAAAAATTCCTCTGTAATGAAATATCTTTGCTGTTCTTATCCTTCTCGTAGATATCGCTGATTTCACCCATATTTTATGACTTGACATAAGGTTGATACACAAATTCGTCCCCTCTGGTTGAAACTATGAGATTTTGTACCTACATATTGCTTGTTAACCAACCCTGTTTGTACTTTTCTATATTCCTTGGTTCTTCCATTGCACATCATACAGACCTTGAGATTACGGCGTGAAGACCACTGTAAATTTTCAAATATGATATCTATCTTGATCCTTTTATCTATTGATACTTCCAATTTCCTTCTCGAATTTTCTTTTCCGCACTCGAACACGTGGCGTACATTCTGTTGGCAGTCCATAACCTGTTGATTTATTTTTTTACTTAAAACATTCACAACCCATACACATTCCACCTTACATTACTCACCCGAGGTCTCCTTTTGTTTTCATCGCTGTCATAATCTCATGTCATTCTTTCCAGTTACAGATTAATTCGTCATTTACAGTCAAAAATACCCATTACACAATTACCGTCCACTAATAACATGTATCTGGAGCATAAAACCAAAGTTAGTAACCGATTCAAATTCAAGCGTCTTCGATCAGCGCCGTCTATGAGTTTGGACTGGAACCTTGAACCTTTGTTGTCGTTTGAATTTTCATTCGGTATTAGAAAATTAATAAGTTACTCAATTTCTGTGATTAATTTATGAACTTTTATAATTTCATTGTAAAGGCGCAGCCATGGCGAACTTTCTAATATAACTTTCGATATAAATTTGTCCCTAATTAATTAATTATTAATTATTATTCTACGGAGTGGTTGAATTTTTGCCGGACATAGTAATAGTTTTTTATTAATTACTATCCTCTACGCAATTAATTTATGAAACTTTATGCGCTCATTAGAAAAACAATGTTCTTGCGAATCTTCTCATATAACTTTTGATCACATTTTGATTCTAGTTTTGTTTAGTATTAAATATTTTCACGGAAGGTCGCGATGGTCGTCGTTACGAAATCATAGACGCCATCAAACGATAATTAATAACTTACAATTTAGAGTTAAATTCTTTACAAAGGTTATATAAGAATATAGCCTGAAGTTCCAGCTTTGCATAGAAATTATAAAAGTTCATAAATTAATTACGGAAATTGAGTAATTAATTAATATTTCTCTGTCGGAGCCCTTCTATCCTTTTCTATCCCCTCTCTGTCCTTGTCTGTCACGTGACAAGCTGACCGACGACCTCCTTGCCTATTCTATATTCCTATCACTTTACTGATCATTTGGTCCAAAATCATAGATGGCGCTGATCGCAGGCGGTAGAATTTGAATCGGTTATTACCCTAATAAATTAATTCAGCAGTGGAAAATAAACGAATCCTGAGTCTGAGTAATTAATTTATGAATTTCTATAGTTGCATCGCAAAGTTGAAACTGTAGGCAACATTCTTTTGCCATTTCTTAGAATAATTTGATGCTAATTAATTTGTTATTCATAATTAATGAAAGGCGTACGTGATTTCGTACCAACAACCATGATCTTTTGAGAAAATATTAAATAATGGACAAAACTAGAAGTACAATGTGAACGAAAATGTATGAGAAGATGTCCAAGGATATCCCTTTTATAATACGTGCATGGAACTTATGAATTGATTGTATAAAGAATAATAATTATTGTCAAACGATCAATGCTTTCGGTATCAGTGCAATAATTATTACAAAATAATTAATTAAAAAGGGAATTAATTTATCCAGAATTACCAAAGGGGTCAAATGCATAAAAGAAATAAATATGTATAATTACCTTCCTATCTGAATGAAATCAATAATAACTTTTGATAGAACAACTATAAATTTGCAATATCTTATGCATGAGCCACTTTAGTAATTCCAGTATTGAAATGAACAAAACTCTTAGTACAAAGCTTATGCTGTATCATTTATTCAATTATATTGTCAACACAAATCTTAATCTGTAATATTCATTGCGTAATTCTTGCAGAGTTTACTTTCCTTGAAACGAATCTGCAAACAAAACTGCTCTATTACTCTCAGATGTCGAAGAATATTAGTTTCTTAAAAAACGTGTAATTCATATGTTAGATCTTTCTCCTACTCACTTTGTATATGCCGTTGAATTCATTGCTGTTGCAGAACTTTTTTTCTGTAGGTAAGTTGCAAAGTATGCGGCCTCCATCCATAATTTCTTTTCCATTCCAGTTGTACAGGAGTGCTCGTATCTTATCCAATGATTTTAGATTGAGTCTTTCCTTTCAGTTGAGGTGTATACAGCGTCGTATAATCTAGTATAATTACTTTCTGTCTGCACCAATTATTGAATTCTCGACTGCTAAACCCTCCACCCTCCATTATCGCATCTAAGTCTGTGTGTTATTCTGCTTTGCTTCTGCTGCTGCAACATACTTGAACAATCCCTGTAATGCTTCAGTATATGATTCCATAAAATATATCAGTACAAAATTAGTAAAATCTAAGACTGCCATCGCATACCTATTTCTGTTCCATGCCTCTGGTTCTATAGGTCCACACATATATCATAATGTATAATTTTTAGCTGTCTTTTTACCCTTGTTCTTAGCTCTGCTAATAGTGTCTTCAATTGCTATTCATAAAAAAAATATTCTGCATTCTCCAATGCTTGCCTTTTGTATTCTTTTTGTTACTTCCATTCCCAATGCTTTCTTGGATAACTCTTTCATGTTCTGCATACATAGATGGTCCAATTTTCTGTGCCTCCCTACTAGCTTCTTGTTCCTCCCTACTAGTAATGTTCTAGTCGGTATTTTTCCTTTTGATTCATCCATGCCATGAAGTCCATTAATACACATCTTGCTTACTAATATTTTTTTGCCTTCTTATAAACTATGACATTATGTTCCTAAAATATTACTTTACCACCCTTAGAATTATCTTACCGCATTTTGAGTTATCAGATGTATTGAATTAAATTCTGTCTCAAGTTTGAAACATATAGAAAATTTTCAAATATACAGCTATCTAACTCAACTCTACCTTTTGCTATAGTTTTCTTAAAAATGTTTCTCTTTACTGATCCAGTTTCTGTTCCTATTGCTTCTTATTCCTTAAAATATTCTAGCTTGTTCACCATATGACTGGTTGTTCTCGAGTCCAAAATCCATTGTTTTGTCCCATCGCTCTCTGTCAAGAAGCACACTTTTTTTTTTCTTTTTGATTTCCTTTGCTTTCTTTCATTATTTAAAATAACAGTCTCTTTCCAAATGATTAGATTTCTTACATGTCCCACATGGAGAGCATACTTCTTGAGTCTTGTCTTTTCTTCCTAATCATAGAAATTTTGCTGATTTTTATCCTAATCTTCCGCAACTAAAATATTTAATTTCTTTGTTACCTTTGTTGCTTTTGCAACATACATATGCAAGATGTCTAATGGATTTGTACTTGAAACATCTCTTCTCCTGAAGTTTGAAAGCTACAGACCTGCTTCTTCCTTGCTTCCTTTGCAATCAGTTAAGTTTTGAGATTATCTATTCCTTTTTCTTCTTTCAGCATTAACACCCAGGTATTTGCAAATACACCTTCTAGAAACATACATAAGATTTTAGTTATAAGCATTGTTTTTTCTATCTTACTTGGTAATGCATGTAATTTGAAAACTTACCTGTCTGACACGCAATGTGGGTTGCAATATCACATTCAAATTTATATTTATACATGAAAAATTCCTCTGTAATGAAATATCTTTGCTGTTCTTATCCTTCTCGTAGATATCGCTGATTTCACCCATATTTTATGACTTGACATAAGGTTGATACACAAATTCGTCCCCTCTGGTTGAAACTATGAGATTTTGTACCTACAAAATTTTGTTTTCCGCACTCAAGCACGTGGCCTACATTCTGTTGACAGTACATAACCTGTTGATTTATTCTGTTGGTCAGACATGCACAACCCACACACATTCCTTTTTACATTACTTATCCTAAGTATCCTTTGTTTCTGTTACTCCCGCAATATTTCGTCATTTTCTCCAGGTACAGATTCATTTGCCATTTCCAGCCGAAAATCCATCATACAATTACCGTCCAATAATAGCATGTATCAGAAATAAATAAACGAAATCAGTAACTGATGCAAATTCATGCGACACTCGGTCAGCGCCATCTATGATTTAAGACCAAATGATCAGAAAAGTGATAGGAATATAGAATAGGCAAGGAGGTCGTCGGCCAGCTCGTCACGTGACAGACAAGGACAGAGAGGGGATAGAAAAGGATAAAAGGGCTCCGACAGAGAAAAATTAATTAATTACTCAATTTCCGTAATTTATTTATGAACTTTTATAATTTCTTTGCAAAGCTGGAACTTCAAGCTATATTCCTATATAATTTTCGTAAAGAATTTAACTCTAAATTGTTAGTTATTAATTTTTGTTTGATGGCGTCCTTAATTTCGTAGCGACGACCATCGCGATCTTCCGTGGAAAAATTTAATACTAATCGAAACTAGAATCAAAATGTGATCAAAAGTTATATGGGAAGATTCGCAAGTACATTCTCTTTCTAACGAGTGCATAAAGTTTCATAAATTAATTGCGTAGAGGATAGTAATTAATGAAAAACTATTACAATGTCCGGCAAAAATTCAACCACTCCGTAGAATAATAATTAATAATTAATTAATTGGGGACAAATTTATATCGAAAAATATATTGAAAAGTTCTTGAAGAATCTGGCTTTACGATGCAATTATAAAAGTTCATAAATTAATCGCAGGAATTGAGTAATTAATTAATTTTCTAATAAAAATTCAAAAAGGAACAATCAGCGCCACCTATGACTTTTACCTGGAAGCTTGTGCTCTGTTAGTTCCCGTACAAAATCATAGATGGCGCTGATCGCAGGCGGTAAAATTTGAATCGGTTATTAACCTAATAAATTAATTCAGCAGTGGAAAATAAACGAATCCTGAATCTGAGTAATTAATTTATGAATTTCTATAGTTGCATCGCAAAGTTGAAACTGTAGGCAATATTCTTTTGCCATTTCTTAGAATAATTTGATGCTAATTAATTTGTTATTCATAATTAATGAAAGGCGTACGTGATTTCGTACCAACAACCATGATCTTTTGAGAAAATATTAAATAATGGACAAAACTAGAAGTACAATGTGAACGAAAATGTATGAGAAGATGTCCAAGGATATCCCTTTTATAATACGTGCATGGAACTTATGAATTGATTGTATAAAGAATAATAATTATTGTCAAACGATCAATGCTTTCGGTATCAGTGCAATAATTATTACAAAATAATTAATTAAAAAGGGAATTAATTTATCCAGAATTACCAAAGGGGTCAAATGCATAAAAGAAATAAATATGTATAATTACCTTCCTATCTGAATGAAATCAATAATAACTTTTGATAGAACAACTATAAATTTGCAATATCTTATGCATGAGCCACTTTAGTAATTCCAGTATTGAAATGAACAAAACTCTTAGTACAAAGCTTATGCTGTATCATTTATTCAATTATATTGTCAACACAAATCTTAATCTGTAATATTCATTGCGTAATTCTTGCAGAGTTTACTTTCCTTGAAACGAATCTGCAAACAAAACTGCTCTATTACTCTCAGATGTCGAAGAATATTAGTTTCTTAAAAAACGTGTAATTCATATGTTAGATCTTTCTCCTACTCACTTTGTATATGCCGTTGAATTCATTGCTGTTGCAGAACTTTTTTTCTGTAGGTAAGTTGCAAAGTATGCGGCCTCCATCCATAATTTCTTTTCCATTCCAGTTGTACAGGAGTGCTCGTATCTTATCCAATGATTTTAGATTGAGTCTTTCCTTTCAGTTGAGGTGTATACAGCGTCGTATAATCTAGTATAATTACTTTCTGTCTGCACCAATTATTGAATTCTCGACTGCTAAACCCTCCACCCTCCATTATCGCATCGAAGTCTGTGTGTTATTCTGCTTTGCTTCTGCTGCTGCAACATACTTGAACAATCCCTGTAATACTTCAGTATATGATTCCATAAAATATATCAGTACAAAATTAGTAAAATCTAAGACTGCCATCGCATACCTATTTCTGTTCCATGCCTCTGGTTCTATAGGTCCACACATATATCATAATGTATAATTTTTAGCTGTCTTTTTACCCTTGTTCTTAGCTCTGCTAATAGTGTCTTCAATTGCTATTCATAAAAAAAATATTCTGCATTCTCCAATGCTTGCCTTTTGTATTCTTTTTGTTACTTCCATTCCCAATGCTTTCTTGGATAACTCTTTCATGTTCTGCATACATAGATGGTCCAATTTTCTGTGCCTCCCTACTAGCTTCTTGTTCCTCCCTACTAGTAATGTTCTAGTCGGTATTTTTCCTTTTGATTCATCCATGCCATGAAGTCCATTAATACACATCTTGCTTACTAATATTTTTTTGCCTTCTTATAAACTATGACATTATGTTCCTAAAATATTACTTTACCACCCTTAGAATTATCTTACCGCATTTTGAGTTATCAGATGTATTGAATTAAATTCTGTCTCAAGTTTGAAATCTTCCGCAACTAAAATATTTAATTTCTTCGTTACCTTTTTTGTTTTTCCAACATACAGCTTTGTAGCTTTGCATGCTACTTCTAGGTTAACTCCCAGGCAATTGCAAATACATGATCTGGCAATGTACATAAGACTTTAATTATAAGCATTATTTGTTCTATTTTATATCATAATGCATGTAATTTGAAAACTTACCTGTCAACTACGCAATGTGGATTACTATATGATGTTCAAATTTAGAGTTATGCATGAAAAATTTTTCTGAAACAAAATATCTTTGCTGTTTTGTATTCTTCTTATAGATATTGCTTAATTTTATCCAGATCTCATGACTTGACGTACAGGTTTTTTACATCAATTAATAATACGTCCCCTATGGTTGAAATTATCAGATTTTGTACTTACACATTGTTTGTTAACTAATCCTGTTTACACATTTCTACACTTCTTGGTTCTTTCATTATATGTCAATACAAACCTTGATACCACAGCATGAAAACCAGGCTAAATTTTCAAATATGATATCCATCTTTATCCTTTCATCTATTGATATTTCGAATTTTGTTTTCCGCACTCAAACACGTGGCCTACATTTTGTTAGCAGTCCATAACCTGTTGATTTATTTTTGTGCGCAGACATGCACAACCCACATATATTCCTTTTTACATTACTTACCCTATATATCCTTTGTTTCCATTACTCCCGCAATATTTCGTCATTTTCTCCAGGTACAGATTCATTCGCCATTTACAGTCGAAAATATCCATTATACAATTACTGTCCAATAATAGAATGTATCAGAAGGGGGTGATTCTACGTGAAGAAAGAAATTAAAAATGAGGAATAAAATTTTGTCATTCGAAGCTTCGTTGTCAAGGAAATCGACTTCGAATATTCACCAAGTACGCGTGCACCTAGTTATGGCTTGGATATATCAGTATTGGTGGTACAACCGCGGAGGAGGGGGGGGGGGGGGGGGTATGATTCCACGTCAAAAAATAAATCGAAAATGAGGAATCAAAATTTTTCATTTGAAGCTTCGTTGTCGAGAAAATTAACTTCATATATCCACTGAGTACGCTGGTATACTTATACTCCATCCATCTAACATAAGTGCGCGCGTACTCAGTGAATATTCAAAGTCGATTTTCTCGACAACGAAGCTCCGAATGAAAAAATTTTATTCTTTATTTTCAATGTGCTTTTTCGTGTAGAAACACATACCACCCGATTGTACTACCGTTTCTGTGACACCCTCTATATATCTGACGATAATGAGTGTATTGAATGCAAGTAATAATAATTTTAAAAGCGATTTAATTGCAGACGTGTTGGAATTAAAATAGGTTTTATCGTGATAGTTAGATTTAAACAATTTTTTTAATGGGATACAAATTTGTGGATGTTAATTGTGACTTCACTGCCTCACATCTAACTATGAGTTTGTTAAATTCAAGTCTTAATTGATCGACGATTCTTTTGGACATGTATTTGAATTCAATTTATAGATTTTATCATAATGTTTGACAGATTTTAATGAATTTTTTAATGGAATAGATACTGTTACAGGTAGCGTGAGACTTCGCTAGGTTACATCTGATAATGATGATAATGATGTTTCTTGTCGAGTGTAAATGATGGTAGAGTCTTGATTTAATTAGAAATGTATTTGAATTAAATTGTTAGATTTTATTGAGACACTTGGATAGATCTTAATTTTTTATTGGAATCAAAACTCATGGGAGTACTTCGAGTTTCTACCTCGTTATATCTAACGATGATAAATCTTTCGTTGAATATTAATGATGATTGAGTGGCGTTTTAATTGGAGATGCATTTAAATTAAATTTATTAATTTTATTATGAGACTCAGTTAAGTTCTGGTAATTCTTTTAGTGATCCTTTAGTAATCTTTTGTAATCTTTTAGTCATCTTTAAGTAGCGTTTTAATTGGAGATGCATTTAAATTAAATTTAAAATTAAATTTAAATGAAAGTCGGATAAGTTCTGGTGATTCTTTTAGTGATCCTTTAGTAATATTTTGGTAATCTTTTGGTAATCTTTTAGTCATCTTTCTTTTGCCTGAGCATAATGAGTTTCTTGTTATTAAACACAAGTAATAATAGTTTGACGATTTAATTGGAAATCTAATTAAATTAAATTTGTATATTTTATTGCAGTACTTTGATACTGATGATATTTTTTAGTTATTTTAAATGAAGATGAACATAAGAGACATTAAAAGTTATTGGAATGTTGATAAAATTTTTTCTTACAAAATGTAATGGGTTTTATTAATTTTTAAATTATTAAGCGAAGAGGAAATTAGGAGTCAGAAATTTATTATTTTGTGAAGTAAAATAGCTTCTGCTGGCTTTTAATATTAAGAAGAGGGTTCGATGGGAAGAAAATTAAGTGTTCAAAATTTATCATGTTTCTCAGTGAAGATGGAACAGATTCAATTGATTTGTAAGTTGTCGAAAAGAGATAATAAACGAGGAAAAGTTAGAAATTGGAAATTTTGTATTTTATAAGGTAGAATAGAAATAAGTGTATACAGGGTACCCTAGAAAACACCACAATAGGGTTCCCTAGATAACTTTCCAGTAGATATATCCGACTCTATAAGCACTACAGCCGATAAAAAAAAGTATGTCAGATTCAGAAAATTCCCATCTGTACTTTCATACTTCCAACTCACTTCGTTCTTTCTTGGAAAAAAGAAATTTTAGCAGAAGAATTTAAAACGAGGGCGAAAGCCAGCGAAATTGTCCATTTTGCAAATTGTCACGTAAGAAAGGTTACCTCCCAACTATAAAAACGAAAAGAAAGTTATCTAAGTGCCATTTTCTGCATCTCATTTCCACATCACCTTCTCAAACTTGGACCAAAATATTTTTAAATTATTAATGCAGATTCAAATAAACATTCTCTATACAGATGGAAGAAATTTCACGCGCGTGCCATTTTTACTCAGACATGTCATTCCTTATCTTTCCAAAGAGAAAAAAATCGTCAGAATAATTTAACAAAAATGAAAGTATCATAGCATAATTGTATATATGCAAATGGCCAAGAAAGGAAGATCACATCTCAACTATAAAAACGAAAAGAAAATTATCCAGGTACCATTTTCTGCATCTCATTTCCATCACATCACCTTCTCAAACTTGGACCAAAATATTTTTAAATTATTAATCTGGATCCAAATAGTCACTGACTATACAGATGGAAGAAATATCACATGAGTACCATTTTTATTCAGATGTCTTATTCCATATCTCCCCCTCTCCCCAAATATCATCAAAATAATTTAACAAAAATGAAAGTATCATGGCATAATTGTTAATCCGTGAAAAGTCGTTTTCGGCACTCCGGTCATCCCTTCGTTTAGGACTGTAAATCTAAAAGTGAAAGCTCTGTTTTATGTCCTTACTGTCAGCGTCCCTTGACTTTTCCACACTCGTTGTCACCTAAACCACCACTTGGGTAACCGTAACAAGCAGCTATATATCACCCTTCAAGACGACAAGCACAAGGACCTAGATTGTTTAAACAACCACCACCACTGAAAGACGCTGGAGCTAGGATACACCCCCTATAGTATTCGTAACCAATCAGCAGAGAGATGAAGATTATATAACCACCAACAGAGCAGTCACGAAGACAGATCAGAAGAGTTATTCGAAAGAGATCAGGAGAGTTATCCGAAAGTTCTACTTAAAATATAGTCCACTATACACAAGCTTCCTTAGTGAACCGTCCGTCATTAACCGTCGCCAACTAAGACCGACCTAGTGACGATATACAATTGAATACTTGCAAATGGCCAAGAAAGGAAGATCACCTCGTAAGTGTAAGAACGAAAAGAAAGGTATTATCCAGGTACCATTTTCTGCATCTCATTTTCTCCCATCAGCTTCTTAGACTTACCTTAGAATATTCTTCAATTGTACGATATTTAACAAATTTAAAACGATATGGTACTGTCTATGCAAATGGAAAAGACATTACGCGAGTGCCATTTTTACCCAGAGCTTCCCTTCACCGGAGGCAGAGAGAAAAAATGAATTTTCTCGGAATAATTTAACAAGAATGAAAGTAGACCAGACCCTCTATCCGCGAGTCGTGAAGGAAGAGAGATTACATGCCTGGAAATATACAAAGGACGAAGACAAGATGGAGGCGAAGTTAAACACGACGACACTTTGCATTTCGATAAACCAATTATTCGCTTCGCCATTTCCTTAAGAGGGGGACAAGTTTAATACGGGTTGTTCGTGCAAATAAGAAGATAAAACATCGGACTAAGTACACAGTAAAGTACCTGGAAGTTCGCAATAAACAGCGTATAAATTTAAAGAGAGCTTTATCAGAGTCCCCGGAGCAGCTTGCAGGCCGCGTGCATATATCACAGAGAAACCGCTTGAATTCGCTCGATGGATTTCAGTATCATTCCCAGTCACGGTCTGCACCGGTTGCATCGAACGTTTCGAATATCAGACGGATCGCATGAAACGTATGATTGTTAATTAACCCTTGTGCGAGACACCCGGCTGCCATTCCTGTGTTTCCTTCAACGATTGTGTATGTTCTTGTCGCAATATGTAGCTATAACGAATAGACAATATTCTTGCTCTGTTGGATTTCGTACTCTTTGGATGCTCCTGAGTTGAATCGTATTTCCGAAATACATATTTTTAGAAAATATTTTTAAATATCAAAGTTCAAATTTATTTATTAGGAATATAGGGTGATCACTAAGAAACTGAAGGGTTTAGGTAAGGTTTAGGTTAGGTATCTGTGAGCAGGAAAATGGTGGTCGTTCGAGGGTCGTTTTTCTCGCATAATATTGCAAAATTTAATTAAATTTAAATTTCCAAATGGGATAATAAAAAATTGAAAAAATACTTGTTCGTAACAGTTATTTTTGTTTTACATTATTCAGGTTTGTGGATAGAAATGGACACCAATGTCTTCTACGTTTTTTAACACTTAATACATTAGTATGTTTAGATAAAAATATCTAAATAATGAAAACAACTTGCAATAAACTATTTTAAACAAAAAAGTGATTGACACTTTCTAGAAAATTCTTCTCTCTCTCTCTCTCTCATTCTTATTAACCCTTACATACCCATGTTTCCTCTTTGACGATTCTCACATAACTGTTTTATTCTGACACATTCTTTTAAACATTTTTTCAAACATCATTCATACTAGACTGCACTCGTACATATTTGTATCATCGCAAATGAGTTTCATTTATTCAATCTCATTCGCACATATAAAACCAACACTCATAAGGTTTTCATTGACCAGCCTGTATAAGGGACGTTTATTATTCCTGGTTTATTTAGTATTTTTATTGCCAATTAAGTAATGAAAAGGGAATATTATTTTGACTTTGTTTTCATGAACGATGTTGCAATTTGCTTCCTGTTGTTACCGTTATCGTACATATTTACGTAGTGTCTGTATTGGTCGTATTTAATGATACAAAGATATGGAATTTTACTTCTGAAAGCATGTAATTAATTTCTCAAATGGAGAAATATTATTTTCTCTCAAATGGGGAAATATTTTTTTTAGGAAGAATAATCATTTGGCCATTTGTACCATGATTTTTGAGACATGCTCTATGTTTAACCTATTTCTAGGGATATTTTATCCCCACGTGTGATATTGTAGCTAGTAGTCTTCTAAACTCTTCTACAATAGTATAAAGCCCAAAATATTTCAAAAGAGTGAGAATACATGTCCTATTAAATCCACAAATTTTCTATCGATATAAACATAGTACATCGATATAATTCTTTCATTTTATCGATATAAATATATTATAGGATTCCAAAATTCCAAAATTATATACAGTACTCAATGTCTTCATCCTTATACTGTCTTATTAATTCGTTTAGATCCACGCTATGCCTTTTAAGTCACAGTGTCATCAAAAGTCCTTCACATTCTCAATTGCAAATTGTTGTAGTAAAATTAAATAGTAAAGTAAACTCTACATCCTAGCTATGTGGAGGCGATCCCTTCCCCTGCGCTTTGTCTTTTGTCTCCATTCTTCCGAAGACGACTTATGACCTGCGTGACCCTAAACAGGCCAGTTTTAACCGTTCGCCCGTTCAATAAAGATCTATACAGTTTTTCCACAGTTTTTCACTGACTACTATTCCTTTGCGTTATAACCCCTTTAACAACTATGGATTTTAAAAATTGGGAAAAATGGAGGAAGAAATTCATCGATTTAGCCTGTAAAAGAATCATATGAACTCAACAATTGAACTTCACTTGACTATCACGATGGCACGCCAACTCAAGTCTATGGGAAGCTTGTTTTCGAATTGCTATATCCTCGTAGGATTAAGAAAAGAACGAAACAGTGTGACCAAATATCTCTGCAATAAATTTTTATCGCTATTGTCCTGATGATGTTTTACGACTTCTTCCCACTCCTGTCTCATCGAACGATTTGGGCACATTGAAGAGGGTATTTTTCGTAAGTCGATGTCATTGTGGACAGGAGATCAAGTGAAATGCTGTAACAGAGTCTCGTATATCGATTATGGTCGAACGACAGAAAAAATAATGGGTGAGATAAATTGTTAGGTACTCGAGATGGTGAGGATGAGTTTTGAATTACTGGATAATTTTGTTGACGTGATATAGGACTATTTTGAAACGTAGAGATTGGTTTCAGAATTATTTGTGAGATATAAGTGAGCAAAATGATCTATAATTTTCGAATACTTTGTTATCTAGTTGTTTTCTCATATAGACATTATTATTATAGATATTACACGTATTTATATGTATAAATAAAATATGTAGAAATAAAATTCGACCATTTTTCAGAGGAATACTGTGTATCGGCACTGCACATCATCGCCACCACTGCCATAGAATGAAATACATGGAAAAACTGAGCCGATAAAAGCACGGAAAATGTAGAGTATCCGAGGACTATAATTTCTTGCAAATGATTTTAAGTAAGACAGTTTTAGTATTCCAGTTAGCGTCCCGGTAATTAATACGGCAAAGTACAAATCGATTCGCTAGGACAACGCTACACGAAATTTATCGTTATTCCGATATTTGTCAATACCGACAATAATAGAAAGTACGTCGCGTAAATTATGTCGATTCGTGTATATTTGCCTCGCGCGTTCGTAACGTATAAACGATTTTATCGAGTTACCCATAACATCGCGGATTAACTTCTCTCTGAAATTTCTGGTTATTTCCATTTCTCTTTCGAAACTGACGGATACTCTTGAATTATGCAATAGAAAAAGAAATTAATTTTCTCTCTCTCTCTCTGTCTCTCTCTCCATCTCTCGCGAAGTCGGATATATTTCAGAAGTTTCACAGTTCCAGTGATCTATGGTGTTGGGATAATATTCGAACCTGAATAGAAATCAAGAGCAAATTTATGTAAGAAATTCAGTTTTTCTTTACGTGAGTTCGTTAGGGTAATAACGAGTTAATTTTTAGTTATTATAAAATTGTTGTTTATGACATTGCCACATTTTTATGTGATAGTTATTTGGAATTTGTTATTATTATTATTTATTATTTATTATTATTGTATTTATTATTACTGGTTTTGTTATATTATATTTTAATATATTTATTTATTATTTATTATTAGTTGTTCTTCAGTTGAATTTTGTGAAACATTTTATTACGAAGTATGAAATAATTGTATAAAATAATTTAGTAGGAGAGTAGAATAAATTTTGTGGAATGAAGATTGGTTTTAGAAATTAAAAGAGGTTTTTCGAAAAATTGTGCATATGAATATCTGTCTTATCGTTAATAATATAAAACAATTTTTCCTTGACAGAAATTTTGTAATTAAAGCATTTCAAATATTATTAACTGCATCTCTTATATCTTTGAAGAATCGGTAATATAAAGATAAAATAAATAGATATCGAAGCATTAACTTTCCCTCATTAACATATAGCACATTCAATTCTATATCAATCAGCAAATATATTAAAAATTAATTTCTTGAAACTTCTGTCTGAAAATAATTTTACAATTTTATGTCGAAAGTTTAGAAAATAGTTTAAATATAATTTTAAAGAAATAATTTAAATATTTAGAAAATTGCCTTTAGCCACAAAGCAAAACATAATTTCGAAAATATATTCACAATACAAACACATGCGTAAAATTTTTACATCAAGAACCTCCTTATCACGAAGTTTCAGTTAATTTTCTCGAATATTAAGTATTACGTATCCTCGCAATTGCTTTTTCGAAGGAGAAAGTAATAAAGTGTAAATAAGGATAAAGAAAATTTATCGTACGATAAACTAGAATTCGTAATTACGCTAAGTAAGGACACTCAGATATGCAATACCTGCGTTATATTTCTTATCACTTGCAAGTTTCAATCCATTTCTTTACTCATTCCACGTAACACATTTCACGAACACGTATTTTCAGTTTCAACTATTGTAGGATGGCGAAAACTGGTTTTGAGACACCGAAAATTGACAGAACAACAAGAACAGAATAACGCAAACTCGAAACTCTTAAAACTGATTTAACTTAGGAAAAGAACACCAAGGTAACGAAACGAAAACACACGAAGACGCACTCTAATTTAACTCTCTTTCCAACACCAAGCGATTTACGCTCATGCTGGTCACAACTGATTTCTAAGGACTCTGTTTTGGTCGTCAAGGACCATGCTTTTATGCTTTTCTTATCCTACGCTCCATCTCCCCGTAGGGGCCACGCAACTTAATTTTGTTACCCAAAATAACTTTTCCATTTGCTTCTAGAAAATAATGATCGGTTTATAATTTTTTTGTTAGCAATGGCTAATTCGCGATTTCTTTCGAAATGGTATCTTACAATATTTTTCGAATATCCATTTTCAGTTCCCCATGATTTATCGAAGAATTTCCTAAACCAATCATGTGCATTTGCGAATGACAGATTTCCGTTAGCAATTCTCAGCTTCTGATAAATTCGGTCTACTTCATAGCAGGTCTTCGGTAATTATTTGATCAAGACAATAGTATGGCCGCGATCTTATCCTATAAATTTTAAATATACTTTAAATAATCACAGGAATCGGACAAACGAATTCTCTAGTTCCCCGAAATTTTCCACGCTTTTCCGTATTAGAGAGCAATAGGATCGATTGCAACATTTACGAGATTACCAATTTCCAATTATTCGGGATAATTGGTAAAGCAGTGTTATGTCGGAGTATGAGATAATTTGAATGGATCTAATCTAGGAATTTCCCAGTATAGAGATGCTCTGGTCTGTGATTCGTAACCAATGGAGGCCCTTTGAATTATACAGCAAGGCGGAGATAGCAGGGTTTTCAAAGTGGCTCGAATATCGTGTCTGAGCCCAGCCACCGGCGCCATTGAAATATTAATCCGACGTAAAGCACGTGCTATTTCGACTTCCAACGCGAATCGATCGTCGCCTATGCATTTTTCCAAAGCTGCATAATATATGCGTTCGCGGTCTTATCTCCGAGTACTGGTTTCCGATACGCTGAATGCGAGTTAACCGCACGAGAGTTCCAGTTAGATCTTAACGCTTACCGACCTTAATTTACCTTTTTCCGCATCAACCACCGGTATATTGATCTTAGGCTAACTCCAGTCTTTCAAAATGCACGCGATTATTCTAAAGGATTCGAGTACTTTAGAATAAAAAGAAAGGAGAATCCTGGAAAACCCTAATTTAACGAAATTAGGCGACGGCTCTTAAGATTTGGCTGACAATAGGCCCGAGAGCTCCACGTGGTCCGCACGCGTTGGAAGCCTCAGGCCCTAGCTAGGGGCTTTAAACGGCCGATGGGGTGATCAACGCGTGACTGGACCTCACCTTGGAAGAGAGGGCTTCCTCCACTGCCGTCTACTTTTTGGGGGAACTTTCCCTTCCTCCAGGGTGACCGATTCGCGGACCAAGGGAGAACGCCCTCGGTCAAATCAGCCAATTATATTTGGCGAGCTCCCGATTTTTCCTAAGACCGATCTTAGGAAAATCGAGGAGCTCACTTCTCTTCGAATCGTTGAAGACACGACTTCTCTTCAAAACGTCAACCAGTTTGCTTCCAATCGTCATACAGTCTTCTTTGAATCGTCAAAGAGTCTAGAGCCTACCTATCGAGATCATCAAGAGTCTATCGTTCGACTCCAGCTGCGACCATCTTTTCGCTTGTGCAACTGAAACAGTTGCCCAATATTAATTTAGCGGGCAACATTACGTGATCGCGAGACGGCCTTACAACTCGTTGACCCCACAAAAATCATTCGCGAAGCGACGCGACATTTTTGGGTCTGTAGGAGGCGGAAGTATCTAAGTAGGTCTTCATAGATACTCCACTCCCAATATTCCGTCTCCAAGGGAGAGGTTGGCTAAGTGCGGTGGTGTCCTCTTTGTCCAGCTTGATGATGGGCTGTTGTTCCTGTAGTGCTGGTCTGATGGTATCCGCGTGGTCGTCGTTGCTATAGATGGGGTAGCAGGTAGAAGGACGAGGGGAAAAGGAAGGGATGCGTTTCGTCCCGGGTCTGCTAATGGACTTATCGGTAAGGCTTGCTTCTAGCAGGCCCTGCCTTAGACCGAGGATACTCAGGTGACATAGGAACTTCTATTTAACCATTTGCGCTGGCATAAAATTCACAGACGCGTGTGCTAGAACGGTCCAATGTTTCTGTGACAATTGCCTGACGACGTGTGTACCACGACGTTGGCGATTCTGCGACGAAAGTATTATGACGTGCGTGGCACGTCTTTCTAGCGTAAGTGGTTAAGGAAGCTTGAGGCTTCACCGAGGACTTGCGAGAAAGTCCTCGAATCCTCCTTCAAGTAG
This sequence comes from Eufriesea mexicana, assembly GCF_001483705.2. Taxonomy (NCBI): domain Eukaryota; kingdom Metazoa; phylum Arthropoda; class Insecta; order Hymenoptera; family Apidae; genus Eufriesea; species Eufriesea mexicana. The sequence goes on from NW_016910610.1 coordinate 625,794, forward strand.
GAATCCATCTATTGGCGAGGGTGAGAACTTGGCCGCTACACTACTATCTGTTTTGTGAATTGATTTGGCAGAAGTCTTTCTGCTTAGCAACAGTCACCAGTTACTTAGAAAATACACAACGAGGACATTAAACTTCTTTTCTTCCTATTGACATACCATTGTAGAAAGCATCCACATCTAGCACCGCCTCTAGGAAAATAGTAGGACTACTGAAAGCACATCAGAATATTTATTTTCCCAATTTTTAATATCCATAATGTCAAAGTTTCTACTATCTGTTTTGTGAATTCACTTGACAGAATGTTGCGATACAGATGTTATTTCTAAAAGTTGCAAATCTTATACGGTGCGATACTCATTTCGTTTTAACGTTTCGATAAAGAGGAGTTGATAAACTTGCATTACGGTTTGGCTTTGTATCTGCCTGGTCGATTATGAGATTTACGTTGAATACAGTTCCTAAACACGCGTGTCTAAATCATGCGGAGCAGATACAGGGACTCTGATATTTTACACGATCATTATTTCAGGATAAGTGACACGAAGTTTCGCAATATGTTGTGTCTACCTTATATCTGGCCTGCGGTGATAAATCTGCTCTGTACCTCGCATTCGAATCTGTCCGACAGACAGCCAGACAACAATCATGCACGGGCAAACATGCGTGTTGTCAAAGAATGCCGATAGCATCGTTCGCCGAGCAATTTTGTAAACGGTTCTGCAAAATCAACCAGAGTATCTATTTAATAAAGAGAAATAACGCAGAAGTACGTAGGCATATTACAGAGAGCCGTAACAATAACCGATACAGAACCGATATTTTGCTAGAACCTTAACTAAAATCGATACCTTCGCTGATTTCAGTTCTTTATAACGGTTGTAGAAGATAACGGCCCTTTGAAATTGTTTCGAGATTCAGAATCGATACTGTGTTATGATAGTCTTCAGCCTTTGCCTATCTTGCCCCTATGGCGTACCACGTGGCTCCTTGTAAGGTACGCGCAGTATGTTGGTGAATTAATATAATTAAATCAATTCGTTTAATATGAAATTAATTTAGAAACTAATTTTACCAATGTTCTATCATTAAAATATAATCAGAGAATGAAAAATGAGCTTTGTTAGTGTGGTTTGTTGAAATATGCGGTTAATAAGTTAGGAATTTTGCTTAAAAATGACTGTTTCAGCGCGTTCACCGGAACCCGGCCCCGCGTTTTGAAAGGCCCCGCGGTGTACGAAAACTCATCAGACATTTTGCAGGACCCCCTGTATAGTAGATTGAATATTCGGGTGTGCGTAGAAAATACAATCGCATAATCCATTAATCGATTATGGATTAATTGGATATGGTACAGCTTGCTGTACACTGACACGAGTGCAAGATTTTCTCTTCCATCTTTGCATCGAAATATTTCATTGCAGCGTGTTCTAAACGTTGACATTAAACGTTGACATCAAAGGTTGATACGACTGCAACACGGGTGCGGAAGATATTAGGTGTTAAGGAAATCACCCAATTAGAAAACACCGATTTTGATTAACTTTTTAGAGAATGATGATACCATATCATTTACCGATACCATATCGGATTTAAACGTGTATTCTGGCTCAGTCAAATTTTTGAACCCGGCCCCGCGAAAACTCACGCCGCCCCTGGGCGTAGAAGCTATTTTTCTTTTCCTACGTCAATTATATTTATATCGTTTTGAACATGCTTTATAATTTGGCTCTCCAGAGAACACGTAAGAAACATTAATCTCGTTCATCTCGTAATACTCAAACGTACTATGAAAACTTTGCCAATATTGTGGCGGAAATGTCAGCATGATTTTAATGGCTGATAAATTCCATATATCATAGCCGCAGAATTATAGTTCAACCGCGATCAATGTAAATGTTGGCAGTATTAATTTACGAGTAAATTCCTACTTATGAGAATTGCCTGTTATTATAGAACTGGATTATTTATGTTAAAAAAAAAATTCTTAAGAAATTAACACTAGAATTAACAAACTAGTTAAAATGACTGGTTTGGGACATTTTGTTTTCTCATTTATTGAAAAAAATGTACATCTAGCTAAATTAATATTGACTTCTATTGAGTTAGAAATGGTAAAGAGAAAGTCAGAAATAAATAATTAAAATATAAATACATTTAAAAAATATAGATATAATTATTTTATTTATTTTTATTATATTACTTCAATTATTATTATCCATGTATACTATATTTTAGTACTCATTAGAGGATGCTAGTGTTAATGTTAAATACTAAAAATTTTATTTTTGTTATTATAGAACTGGATTATTTCTGTTAAAAGGAAAATTTTTAAGAAATTAATACTAGAATTAGCAAACTAGTTAAAATGACTGGTTTCAGTCATTTTGTTTTCTCATTTACTGAAAACATGTACATTTGGCTAAATTAATATTGACTTCTATTGAGTTAGAAATGGTAA